>NC_089209.1:29330033-29457533 GCF_963930695.1 Labrus bergylta | reverse complement strand
TTTTCATCAAGTATTTCGGCTTCAAAAAGGTTGAAAACTTTCATCAAGTATTTCGGCTTCAAAAAAGTTGAAAATGTTCTTGAAGTATTTCAGCTGCAAAAAAGTCGAAGATTTTCATGAAAAGATTTCGGCTTCAAAAAAGTTGAACATTTTCATGAAAAGATTTCGGCTTCAAAAAGTTGAAAATTTTCATGAACTATTTCGGCATCAAAAAAGTCGAAAACTTTCATGAAGTATTTCTGCTTTAAAAATGTCAAAGTGACCCGGTTGAGTTTTTATTTTCTACATCTTTGCAATAAATTCATCTCTTCATTCAGTATTCAAGGTATTCCTCAATTAACTTGTTTTGATCATCATACATCCTTATTTTATTTTTTCCTTTCTTACTTTTTGAATAAAAAACATTTTTGTATCATTACCCTTCTAATGCACAACATGGGTCAAAAATGAATCCACTTTCTATGTTATTTCATGTATGGCTGAGTGTTTCTATGATATATCTTTGAAATAAATACATTTTATCATTTCCTTTTCCAAGTATGCAGTAAATATCTTGTTTTTGTTAAGCACAAATCATCATTTGTATTTTTCCTTTCTTACTTTATGAACGAGCACAGCTTTTGTATTTCTACATCAAGTCAGAAACGACCCCGGGAAACGACCCACATGAATTTACTATAGCATTTGCTGTGAAACGTGGTTGTTTCAGACATTTCACAGCTCAGCACAGCTCCCTTGGAACATCTAATACATGTAAGTATTGTTTTTAAATTGTTCTAACATCACTTTAGAAAATATTTGATGACAATTGTGAAAGATAACTGTACATAACATTTGATTAGGTTTAGGTTACCTTGAGAGTGAGTACATTACTTGTCAGAAAGTTACAAGTAATTACTATTAGCTAGCTAGCTGTTGACACTTCTATTTTAGTTAGCTAATTCTATTGTAGTTAGCTAACTATTATGTAGATTGCTAGGCTACTTAGCAAAGTACTTAGCTAAGCTACTTAGCCAAGTCACCAAAATAAAACTCTATGTATGTGTATCTATTGATATGCATCTGAAAATTTTATTGTGCTTTTGATTTTCTTTATCCAGAGTATGGCTGGTCCCAGATTTACTACTGAGATGGTTGTAGCGATGCTGCAGGAAGAACCAGATGAGGAGGCAATTTGTCTTGATTCAGAGTCTGAAATTTCTGATGATGATGACCCAGAATATTTGCCAGAGGGTCAAGCTGGAGTTGTGGGTGTGTCTGGGAATCCATGAAGAAGACTCCTCTGATGATACAGAAGACTCATCTGATGAGTCCTCTGAAGAGGAAACTCAGACCCAGTCCAATAGATTGAGTAAAAACGGATCTTACTGGAATGAGAATCCCCCCATTCATGGCAGAACAAGAAGCCATAACATTCTGAGGAGCTGCCCAGGACCTACACCTGGATCACCAGCTGTTTCACCAAAAGATGCCTGGGATATGTTCATGAGTGACAACATCATTGAGGAGGTTCTAATATGTACCAACTTAGAGGGACGAAGAACAGCCACAGCAAAAGGGAAAGAGTGGAGAAGCATTGATAAAGAAGAATTGATGGCCTTCATCAATTCTTGCAGGGGGGGAGAAGAGCTGGGATGTGGCCTTGCAGGAGCTGTTTGTGGATCCGCTGCAAAATCCAATTTACAAGGCCACCATGGGGCTTAGGAGATATGAAGATATCCGCCGCGTCATACGGTTTGACGACAAGAGGACCAGGGCTCTGCGACTGGAAACACACCACATGGCGACATTTAGGTACGTGTGGACTGTTTCCTGGGAATCCTGACAACTGCAGAAGAAAGTTCATCCCCAGTGACTGTGTCACCATAGATGAGCAGCTTGTGCCATTCCGAGGCAGGTGCAAGTTACGGCAACACATGCCCAGCAAGCCTGCAAAATATGGGATAAAAATCTTCTGGATGTGCGACGCAAGGGTACCTTATGCAATAGATGGAATTGTCTATACCGGGAGACAGCCAGGTTCAGAGGAACCTTGGAGAGAATGTCGTCCAGCAATTGTGCAGTGGAATCAGACAGACAGGTGAATGTAAAGTACAATAGAGAAACTAATGTATTAAGTTTTAGCACAATACCTACATACTTTTTCCCAATCTTTAATAATGTGTATTTTATTTTTTTATTTGATTTCTCTGTAAGCAAAATAGTAAAACAGAATAAAATGCAATGCAATGCAACAGATTATGGCGTTAGAGTTTAAAGAATTCCATGTTGAGTAAATTTACAATCTTTTCCCCCTCTCATAGGTCGCAACATCACAATTAGCAACTTCTTCACCAGTGTCCCGCTGGCTGAGAAGCTCCTCGAGAAGAACCTGACCATTGTTGGGACTCTTTGCCAGAACAAATCGGACATACCACCTATCATGAAGCCATCCAAATCACGGGAGATTCATAGCTCAGAATTCGGATTCAATGGCAACATGACCATGGTGAGCTATGTGCAGAAGAAGGGAAAAGCTGTTGTCCTCCTGAGCACTATGCATGATGACAAAGCAGTGGATGACAGCAGTCAGAAGAAGAAACAATGGGAAGATGTGGGTTTAAAAAACAAAACACAGCCACCACCCAGCCACAAGAGGACATCAGACAGGAGGGCCAAAGGAAGAGGAAGAGGTGCACGATCTGCCCAGTTACCAAAGACAGAAAAGTCAGCAGCTAGTGTTCCCAGTGCACCAGGCCTGTGTGCAAGGAGCACAAACTCTTAGTGATCATTTGTGAGGCATGTCAAAATTGAGAAGGCAATTTGTGCTCTAGTGATGTGTTCAGTTGTATTTCATTTTGTTTGGTCACATTCACCAGTTTACAGTTGTTAAATTACAGATACAGTTCAGTTCAACAGCCGTGTTATCTGTTATCAGAGGTATGTGTATGTGTGACAAAATGACAAATAAACATGTTGCAAATATGAAATACATAAATGTTTGGCTCCACTCACTGCTAAAGTAATTACTTGAAACAAATTATTATTATAGTATTAATTCATTTAATTTTAAATCACACTTGGATGTATGGGTCATTTTTGACCCATGTGTGTAAACTTGATGTAGTAATAAAAAAAGCTATTTTTGTTCATAAAGCATGAAAGTAAAAATGGAAATAGTGATTGGTGGTAATCAAAAACAAGATATTTAAAGAATACTTGGAATATTCAATCATAAAATAAATTGATTTCAAAAGATAGAACAAAGAAAAACTCAGCCAGCATGAAGAAAGTCAAAGATTTTCATGAAAATTTTCAACTTTTTTGAAGCCGAAATACTTCATGAAAATCTTTGACTTTTTTGAAGCCGAAATCTTTTCATGAAAGTTTTCAACTTTTTTAAAGCCGAAATCTTTTCATGAAAATTTTGAACTTTTTTGAAGCAGAAATCTTTTCATCAAAATTTTCAAATTTTTTGAAGCCGAAATACTTCATGAAAGTTTTCAACCTTTTTGAAGCTGAAATACTTCATGAAAATTTTTACCTTTTTTAAAGCCAAAATCCTGTCATGAAAATTTTCAACTTTGTTGAAGCCGAAATCTTTTCATGAAAATTTTCAACTTTTTTGAAGCCGAACTCTTTTCATGAAAAATTTCAATTTTGTTGAAGCTGAAATCTTTTCATGGAAATTTTCAACTTTTTTGAAGCCAAAATCGTTTCATGAAGATCTTCAACTTTTTTGAAGCAAAAATCTTTTCATCAAAATTTTCAAATTTTTTGAAGCTGAAATACTTCATGAAAATCTTTGACTTTTTTGAAGCCGAAATCTTTTCATGAAAGTTTTCAACTTTTTTAAAGCCGAAATCTTTTCATGAAAATTTTGAACTTTTTTGAAGCAGAAATCTTTTCATCAAAATTTTCAAATTTTTTGAAGCCGAAATACTTCATGAAAGTTTTCAACCTTTTTGAAGCTGAAATACTTCATGAAAATTTTTACCTTTTTTAAAGCCAAAATCCTGTCATGAAAATTTTCAACTTTGTTGAAGCCGAAATCTTTTCATGAAAATTTTCAACTTTTTTGAAGCCGAACTCTTTTCATGAAAAATTTCAATTTTGTTGAAGCTGAAATCTTTTCATGGAAATTTTCAACTTTTTTGAAGCCAAAATCGTTTCATGAAGATCTTCAACTTTTTTGAAGCAAAAATCTTTTCATCAAAATTTTCAAATTTTTTGAAGCTGAAATACTTCATGAAAATGTTCAACTTTTTTGAAGCCGAAATCTTTTCATGAAAATTTTCAACTTTTTTGAAGGCTAAATCTTTTCATGAAAATTTTTAACTTTGTTGAAGCAGAAATCTTTTCATGAAAATTTTCAACTTTGTTGAAGCAGAAATCTTTTCATGAAAATTTTAAAGCAGAAATCTTTTCATGAAAATCTTCGACTTTTTTGAAGCAGAAATCTTTTTATGAAAATTTTCAACTTTTTTGAAGCAGAAATCTTTTCATGAAAATTTTAAAGCAGAAATCTTTTCATGAAAATTTTCAACTTTTTTGAAGCTGAAATCTTTTCATGTAAATTTTCAACTTTTTTGAAACCAAAATACTTCATGAAAATTTTCGACTTTTTTGAAGCCGAAATCTTTTCATGAAAATCTTCGACTTTTTTGAAGCAGAAATCTTTTTATGAAAATTTTCAACTTTTTTGAAGCAGAAATCTTTTCATGAAAATTTTCAACTTTTTTAAAGCCAAAATCCTGTAATGAAAAATTTCAATTTTGTTGAAGCAGAAATCTTTTCATGAAAATTTTCAACTTTGTTGAAGCAGAAATCTTTTCATGAAAATTTTAAAGCAGAAATCTTTTCATGAAAATTTTCAACTTTTTTGAAGCAGAAATCTTTTCATGTAAATTTTCAACTTTTTTGAAACCAAAATACTTCATGAAAATTTATGACTTTTTTGAAGCCGAAATCTTTTCATGAAAATTTTCAACTTTTTTGAAGCAGAAATCTTTTCATGAAAATTTTCAACTTTTTTAAAGCCAAAATCCTGTAATGAAAAATTTAAATTTTGTTCTAGCTGAAATCTTTTCATGGAAATTTTCAACTTTTTTGAAGCCAAAATCTTGTCATGAAAATTTTCAACTTTTTTGAAGCAGAAATCTTTTCATAAAAATTATCAACTTTTTTGAAAATGAAACCTTTTCATCAAAATTTTCAACTTTTTTGAAGCCGAAATCTTTTCATGTAAATTTTTAACTTTTTTGAAACCGAAATACTTCATGGAAATGTTCAACTTTTTTGAAGCCGAAATCTTTTCATGAAAATTTTGAACTTTTTTGAAGCAGAAATCTTTTCATCAAAATTTTCAAATTTTTTGAAGCTGAAATACTTCATGAAATTTTTTACCTTTTTTAAAGCCAAAATCCTGTCATGAAAATTTTCAACTTTGTTGAAGCCGAAATCTTTTCATGAAAATTTTGAACTTTTTTGAAGCAGAAATCTTTTCATCAAAATTTTCAAATTTTTTGAAGCAGAAATCTTTTCATGAAAATTTTCAACTTTTTTAAAGCCAAAATCCTGTAATGAAAAATTTCAATTTTGTTGAAGCAGAAATCTTTTCATGAAAATTTTCAATTTTGTTGAAGCAGAAATCTTTTCATGAAAATTTTCAACTTTGTTGAAGCAGAAATCTTTTCATGAAAATTTTCAACTTTGTTGAAGCAGAAATCTTTTCATGAAAATTTTAAAGCAGAAATCTTTTCATGAAAATTTTCAACTTTTTTGAAGCCGAAATCTTTTCATGTAAACTTTCAACTTTTTTGAAACCAAAATACTTCATGAAAATTTTTGACTTTTTTGAAGCCGAAATCTTTTCATGAAAATCTTCAACTTTTTTGAAGCAGAAATCTTTTCATGAAAATTTTCAACTTTTTTAAAGCCAAAATCCTGTAATGAAAAATATCAATTTTGTTGAAGCAGAAATCTTTTCATGAAAATTTTCAACTTTGTTGAAGCAGAAATCTTTTCATGAAAATTTTAAAGCAGAAATCTTTTCATGAAAATTTTCAACTTTTTTGAAGCCGAAATCTTTTCATGTAAATTTTCAACTTTTTTGAAACCAAAATACTTCATGAAAATTTTTGACTTTTTTGAAGCCGAAATCTTTTCATGAAAATTTTCAACTTTTTTGAAGCAGAAATCTTTTCATGAAAATTTTCAACTTTTTTAAAGCCAAAATCCTGTAATGAAAAATTTCAATTTTGTTCTAGCTGAAATCTTTTCATGGAAATTTTCAACTTTTTTGAAGCCAAAATCTTGTCATGAAAATTTTCAACTTTTTTGAAGCAGAAATCTTTTCATAAAAATTATCAACTTTTTTGAAAATGAAACCTTTTCATCAAAATTTTCAACTTTTTTGAAGCCGAAATCTTTTCATGTAAATTTTTAACTTTTTTGAAACCGAAATACTTCATGGAAATGTTCAACTTTTTTGAAGCCGAAATCTTTTCATGAAAATTTTGAACTTTTTTGAAGCAGAAATCTTTTCATCAAAATTTTCAAATTTTTTGAAGCTGAAATACTTCATGAAATTTTTTACCTTTTTTAAAGCCAAAATCCTGTCATGAAAATTTTCAACTTTGTTGAAGCCGAAATCTTTTCATGAAAATCTTCAACTTTTTTGAAGCAGAAATACTTTATGAAAATGTTCAACTTTTTTGAAGCCGAAATCTTTTCATGAAAATTTTCAACTTTTGTGAAGGCTAAATCTTTTCATGAAAATTTTTAACTTTGTTGAAGCAGAAATCTTTTCATGAAAATTTTCAACTTTGTTGAAGCAGAAATCTTTTCATGAAAATTTTCAAGCAGAAATCTTTTCATGAAAATTTTCAACTTTTTTGAAGCTGAAATCTTTTCATGTAAATTTTCAACTTTTTTGAAACCAAAATACTTCATGAAAATTTTTGACTTTTTTGAAGCCGAAATCTTTTCATGAAAATCTTCGACTTTTTTGAAGCAGAAATCTTTTTATGAAAATTTTCAACTTTTTTGTAGCCGAAATGTTTTCATTAAAATTTTCAACTTTTTTAAATCCGAAATCTTTTTATGAAAATCTTTGACTTTTTTAATGCAGAAATATTTTTATGAAAATTTTCAAGCAGAAATCTTTTCATGAAAATTTTCAATTTTTTTAAGCAGAAATCTTTTCATGTAAATTTTCAACTTTTTTGAATCCGAAATACTTCATGAAAATTTTCAACTTTTTTGTAGCCGAAATGTTTTCATTAAAATTTTCAACTTTTTTAAATCCGAAATCTTTTCATGAAAATCTTTGACTTTTTTAATGCAGAAATATTTTTATGAAAATTTTCAAGCAGAAATCTTTTCATGTAAATTTTCAACTTTTTTGAATCCGAAATACTTCATGAAAATTTTCAACTTTTTTGAAGCCGAAATGTTTTCATTAAAATTTTCAACTTTTTTAAATCCGAAATCTTTTCATGAATCTTTTCATGAAAATTTTGAAGCAGAAATCTTTTCATGAAAATTTTCAACTTTTTTGAAGCCGAAATCTTTTCATGAAAGTTTTCAACTTTTTGAAGCAAAAATACTTCATGAAAATTTTCAACTTTTTAAAAAGCTTGAAATTTTCAACTTTTTTGAAACAGAAATCTTTTCATGTAAATTTTGAACTTTTTTGAAAATGAAATCTTTTCATGAACATTTTGAACTTTTTTGAAGACGAAATACTTATTGAAAATTTTCAACTTTTTTGAAGTCGAAATACTTCATGAAAGTTTTCAACTTTTTCAAAGCTGAAATACTTCATGAAAGTTTTCAACTTTTTTAAAGCTGAAATCTTTATATGTAAATTTTCAACTTTATTCAAACTGATATTCTACATTTTCTAACATGTTTTTGAGACATAAAGTGACACTTACTGTTCAGACTACATTTTCTAACTCAAAGTGTCGTTTCAAAGTAAAAATACTATTAGAAGGAGTGATTCAGACAAAATTAGATGAAACAGCTGTACTGATAAGAAATGAGCGCAGTTACATGAAATGACATCAAAATCAACATTCCCTGAGCCAGAAAACGCTATTAACAGCTTTAGTGATCAAATTGAGCGTATCTTGCGAAGCTGAGCTCGAAAGTGACATGAAACATGTTTTTGAGACATAAAATGACACTTACTGTTCAGACTACATTTTCTCACTCAAAGTGCCGTTTCAAAGTAAAAATACTGTTAGAAGGCGTGATTCAGACAAAATTAGATGAAACAGCTGTACTGGTAACAAACAACGATATTAACAGCTTTAGTGATCAAATTGAGCGTATCTTGCGAAGCTGAGCTCGAAAGTGACATGAAACATGTTTTTGAGACATAAAATGACACTTACTGTTCAGACTACATTTTCTAACTCAAAGTGCCGTTTCAAAGTAAAAATACTGTTAGAAGGAGTGATTCAGACAATATTAGATGAAACAGCTGTACTGGTAACAAATGAGCGCAGTTACATGAAATGACATCAAAATCAACATTCCCTGAGCCAGACAACGCTATTAACAGCTTTAGTGATCAAATTGAGCGTATCTTGCGAAGCTGAGCTCGAAAGTGACATGAAACATGTTTTTCAGACATAAAGTGACACTTACAATGAATACCTGTCCTGACTACATTTTTTAACTCAAAGTGTCGTTTCAAAGTAAAAATACTGTTAGAAGGAGTGATTCATCAAAAATAAGATGAAACAGCAGCACTGGTAACAAATGAGCGCAGTTACATGAAATGACATCAAAATCAACATTCCCTGAGCCAGACAACGCTATTAACAGCTTTAGTGATCAAATTGAGCGTATCTTGCGAAGCTGAGCTCGAAAGTGACATGAAACATGTTTTTGAGACATAAAGTGACACTTACAGTGAATACCTGTCCTGACTACATTTTCTAACTCAAAGTGTCGTTTCAAAGTAAAAATACTGTTAGAAGGAGTGATTCAGACAAAATTAGATGAAACAGCAGCACTGGTAACAAATGAGCGCAGTTACATGAAATGACATCAAAATCAACATTCCCTGAGCCAGACAACGCTATTAACAGTTTTAGTGATCAAATTGAGCGTTTCTTGCGAAGCTGAGCTCGAAAGTGACATGAAACATGTTTTTGAGACATAAAGTGACACTTACAGTGAATACCTGTCCTGACTACATTTTCTAACTCAAAGTGTCGTTTCAAAGTAAAAATACTGTTAGAAGGAGTGATTCAGACAAAATTAGATGAAACAGCAGCACTGGTAACAAATGAGCGCAGTTACATGAAATGACATCAAAATCAACATTCCCTGAGCCAGACAACGCTATTAACAGCTTTAGTGATCAAATTGAGCGTATCTTGCGAAGCTGAGCTCGAAAGTGACATGAAACATGTTTTTGAGACATAAAGTGACACTTACAGTGAATACCTGTTCTGACTACATTTTCTAACTCAAAGTGTCGTTTCAAAGTAAAAATACTGTTAGAAGGAGTGATTCAGACAAAATTAGATGAAACAGCAGCACTGGTAACAAACAACGATATTAACAGCTTTAGTGATCAAATTGAGCGTATCTTGCGAAGCTGAGCTCGAAAGTGACATGAAACAAGTTTTTGAGACATAAAGTGACACTTACTGTTCAGACTACATTTTTAACTCAAAGTGCCGTTTCAAAGTAAAAATACTGTTAGAAGGAGTGATTCAGACAAAATTAGATGAAACAGCTGTACTGGTAACAAATGAGCGCAGTTACATGAAATGACATCAAAATCAACATTCCCTGAGCCAGACAACGCTATTAACAGCTTTAGTGATCAAATTGAGCGTATCTTGCGAAGCTGAGCTCGAAAGTGACATGAAACATGTTTTTCAGACAAAAAGTGACACTTACTGTTCAGACTACATTTTCTAACTCAAAGTGTCGTTTCAAAGTAAAAATACTGTTAGAGGGAGTGATTCGAAGTTGTGCTCGAAAGTGACATGAAACATGTTTTGAACAGTAAGTGTCACTTTATGTCTCAAAAACATGTTTCATGTCACTTTCGAGCTCAGCTTCGCAAGATACGCTCAATTTGATCACTAAAGCTGTTAATATCGTTGATTGTTAGCAGTACAGCTGTTTCAACTAATTTTGTCTGAAACACTCCTTCTAACAGTATTTTTACTTTGAAACGACGCTTTCAGTTAGAAAATGTAGTCAGAACAGGTATTCACTGTAAGTGTCACTTTATGTCTCAAAAACATGTTTCATGTCACTTTCGAGCTCAGCTTCGCAAGATACGCTCAATTTGATCACTAAAGCTGTTAATAGCGTTGTCTGGCTCAGGGAATGTTGATTTTGATGTCATTTCATGTAACTGCGCTCATTTTTTACCACTACAGCTGTTTCATCTAATTTTGCCTGAAACACTCCTTCTAACAGTATTTTTACTTTGAAACGACGCTTTCAGTTAGAAAATGTAGTCAGAACAGGTATTCACTGTAAGTGTCACTTTATGTCTCAAAAACATGTTTCATGTCACTTTCGAGCTCAGCTTCGCAAGATACGCTCAATTTGATCACTAAAGCTGTTAATAGCGTTGTCTGGCTCAGGGAATGTTGATTTTGATGTCATTTCATGTAACTGCGCTCATTTTTTACCACTACAGCTGTTTCATCTAATTTTGCCTGAAACACTCCTTCTAACAGTATTTTTACTTTGAAACGACGCTTTCAGTTAGAAAATGTAGTCAGAACAGGTATTCACTGTAAGTGTCACTTTATGTCTCAAAAACATGTTTCATGTCACTTTCGAGCTCAGCTTCGCAAGATACGCTCAATTTGATCACTAAAGCTGTTAATAGCGTTGTCTGGCTCAGGGAATGTTGATTTTGATGTCATTTCATGTAACTGCGCTCATTTGTTACCACTACAGCTGTTTCATCTAATTTTGTCTGAATCACTCCCTCTAACAGTATTTTTACTTTGAAACGACACTTTGAGTTAGAAAATGTAGTCTGAACAGTAAGTGTCACTTTTTGTCTGAAAAACATGTTTCATGTCACTTTCGAGCTCAGCTTCGCAAGATACGCTCAATTTGATCACTAAAGCTGTTAATAGCGTTGTCTGGCTCAGGGAATGTTGATTTTGATGTCATTTCATGTAACTGCGCTCATTTTTTACCACTACAGCTGTTTCATCTAATTTTGCCTGAAAAACTCCTTCTAACAGTATTTTTACTTTGAAACGACACTTTGAGTTAGAAAATGCAGTCTGAACAGTAAGTGTCACTTTTTGTCTGAAAAACATGTTTCATGTCACTTTCGAGCTCAGCTTCGCAAGATACGCTCAATTTGATCACTAAAGCTGTTAATATCGTTGTTTGTTACCAGTACAGCTGTTTCATCTAATTTTGTCTGAATCACTCCCTCTAACAGTATTTTTACTTTGAAACGACACTTTGAGTTAGAAAATGTAGAATATCAGTTTGAATAAAGTCGAAAATTTTCATGAAAAGATTTCTGCTTCAAAAAAGTATAAATTTTTCATGACAGGATTTTGGCTTTAAAAAAGGTAAAAATTTTCATGAAAAGATTTCGGCTTCAAAAAAGTTGAAAATTTTCATGAAAAGATTTACACTTCAAAAAAGTTGAAAATGTTCATGAATTTTTTCGACTTCAAAAAAGTCTAAGATTTTCATGAAAAGATTTCTGCTTCAAAAACTTGAAAATTTTCATGAAAAGATTTCGTATTCAAAAAAGTTGAAAATTTTCATGAAAATATTTACACTTCAAAAAAGTTGAAAATGTTCATGAATTTTTTCGACTTCAAAAAAGTTGAAAAAATGTCATGAACTATTTCGGCATCAAAAAAGTTGAAAATTTACATTAAAAGATTTCGGCTTCAAAAAAGTCAAAAATTTTCATGAAGTATTTCGGCTTCAAAAAAGTTGAAAATTTTCATGAAAAGATTTCGGCTTCAAAAAAGTTGAAAATTTTCATGAAAAGATTTACACTTCAAAAAAGTTGAAAATGTTCATGAATTTTTTCGACTTCAAAAAAGTCTAAGATTTTCATGAAAAGATTTCTATTTCAAAAACTTGAAAATTTTCATGAAAAGATTTCGGCTTCAAAAAAGTTGAAAATTTTCATGAAAAGATTTCTGCTTCAAAAAGTTTAAAATTTTCATGTATTTTTTCAACTTCAAAAAAGTTAAAAATTTTCATCAAAAGATTTCTGCTTCAAAATAGTTGACAATTTTCATGAATAGATTTCTGCTTCAAAAAAGTTGAAAATTTTCATGAACTATTTCGGCATCAAAAAAGTTGAAAATTTACATTAAAAGATTTCGGCTTTCAAAAAAGTAAAAAATTTTCATGAAGTATTTCGGCTTCAAAAAAGTTGAAAATTTTCATGAAAAGATTTCTGCTTCAAAAAGTTGAAAATTTTCATGAAAAGATTTCGGCTTCAAAAAAGTTGAAAATTTTCATGAAGTATTTCGGCTTCAAAAAAGTCAATGATTTTCATGAAAAGATTTCTGCTTCAGAAAAGTCGAACATTTTCATGAAGTATTTCGGCTTCAAAAAGGTTGAAAACTTTCATGAACTATTTCGACTTCAAAAAAGTTAAAAATTTTCATCAAAAGATTTCTGCTTGAGAAAAGTTGAAAATTTTCATGAAAAGATTTCGGCTTCAAAAAAGTTGAAAATTTTCTTGAAGTATTTCGGCTTCAAAAAAGTTGAAAATTTTCATGACAAGATTTCGGCTTCAAAAAAGTTGAAAATTTTCATGAAATAATTTCGGCTTCAAGAAAGTTGAAAATTTTCATGAAAAGATTTCGGCTTCAAAAAAGTTGAAAATTTTCATGACAGGATTTTGGCTTTACAAAAAGTAAAAATTTTCATAAAGTATTTCGGCTTCAAAAAGGTTGAAAACTTTCATGAACTATTTCGACTTCAAAAAAGTCGAAGATTTTCATGAAAAGATTTCTGCTTCAAAAAAATTGAAAATTTTCATTAAAAGATTTCGGCTTCAAAAAATTTGAAAATTTTCATGAAAAGATTTACACTTCAAAAAAGTTGAAAATGTTCATGAATTTTTTCGACTTCAAAAAAGTCTAAGATTTTCATGAAAAGATTTCTATTTCAAAAACTTGAAAATTTTCATGAAAAGATTTCGGCTTCAAAAAAGTTGAAAATTTTCATGAAAATATTTACACTTCAAAAAAGTTGAAAATGTTCATGAATTTTTTCGACTTCAAAAAAGTTGAAAAAATGTCATGAACTATTTCGGCATCAAAAAAGTTGAAAATTTACATTAAAAGATTTCGGCTTCAAAAAAGTCAAAAATTTTCATGAAGTATTTCGGTTTCAAAAAAGTTGAAAATTTTCATGAAAAGATTTCGGCTTCAAAAAAGTTGAAAATTTTCATGAAAAGATTTCTGCTTCAAAAACTTGAAAATTTTCATGAAAAGATTTCGGCTTCAAAAAAGTTGAAAATTTTCATGAAAAGATTTACACTTCAAAAAAGTTGAAAATGTTCATGAATTTTTTCGACTTCAAAAAAGTCTAAGATTTTCATGAAAAGATTTCTGCTTCAAAAACTTGAAAATTTTCATGAAAAGATTTCGGCTTCAAAAAAGTTGAAAATTTTAATGAAAAGATTTCGGCTTCAAAAATGTTGAAAATTTTCATGAATAGATTTCGACTTCAAAAAAGTCGAACATTTTCATGAATAGATTTCGGCTTCAAAAATGTTGAAAATTTTCATGAACTATTTCGGCATCAAAAAAGTTGAAAATTTTCATGAACTATTTCGGCATCAAAAAAGTTGAAAATTTTCATGAACTATTTCGGCTTCAAAAATGTTGAAAATTTTCATGAACTATTTCGGCATCAAAAAAGTTGAAAATTTTCATGAAAAGATTTCTGCTTCAAAAAGTTTAAAATTTTCATGTATTTTTTCAACTTCAAAAAAGTTAAAAATTTTCATCAAAAGATTTCTGCTTCAAAATAGTTGACAATTTTCATGAATAGATTTCTGCTTCAAAAAAGTTGAAAATTTTCATGAACTATTTCGGCATCAAAAAAGTTGAAAATTTACATTAAAAGATTTCGGCTTTCAAAAAAGTAAAAAATTTTCATGAAGTATTTCGGCTTCAAAAAAGTTGAAAATTTTCATGAAAAGATTTCTGCTTCAAAAAGTTGAAAATTTTCATGAAAAGATTTCGGCTTCAAAAAAGTTGAAAATTTTCATGAACTATTTCGGCATCAAAAAAGTTGAAAATTTGCATGAAAAGATTTCGGCTTCAAAAAAGTTGAAAATTTTCATGAAGTATTTGGGCTTCAAAAAAGTCAATGATTTTCATGAAAAGATTTCTGCTTCAGAAAAGTCGAACATTTTCATGAAGTATTTCGGCTTCAAAAAGGTTGAAAATTTACATTAAAAGATTTGGGCTTCAAAAAAGTCAACGATTTTCATGAAAAGATTTCGGCTTCAAAAAAGTTGAAAATTTTCATGAAATAATTTCAGCTTCAGAAAAGTTGAAAATTTTCATGACAGGATTATGGCTTTAAAAAAGGTAAGAATTTTCATGAAGTATTTCGGCTTCAAAAAAGTTAAAAATTTTCATCAAAAGATTTCTGCTTGAGAAAAGTTGAAAATTTTCATGAAAAGATTTCGGCTTCAAAAAAGTTGAAAATTTTCTTGAAGTATTTCGGCTTCAAAAAAGTTGAAAATTTTCATGACAAGATTTCGGCTTCAAAAAAGTTGAAAATTTTCATGAAATAATTTCGGCTTCAAAAAAGTTGAAAATTTTCATGACAAGATTTCGGCTTCAAAAAAGTTGAAAATTTTCATGAAATAATTTCGGCTTCAAAAAAGTTGAAAATTTTCATGAAAAGATTTCGGCTTCAAAAAAGTTGAAAATTTTCATGACAGGATTTTGGCTTTACAAAAAGTAAAAATTTTCATAAAGTATTTCGGCTTCAAAAAGGTTGAAAACTTTCATGAACTATTTCGACTTCAAAAAAGTCGAAGATTTTCATGAAAAGATTTCTGCTTCAAAAAAGTTGAAAATTTTCATTAAAAGATTTCGGCTTCAAAAAATTCAAAAACTTTCATGAAGTATTTCGGCTTCAAAAAGGTTGAAAATTTACATTAAAAGATTTGGGCTTCAAAAAGTCAACGATTTTCATGAAAAGATTTCTGCTTCAAAAAAGTTGAAAATTTTCATGAAAAGATTTCGGCTTCAAAAAGTTTGAAAATTTTCATGAAAAGATTTCGGCTTCAAAAAAGTTAAAAATGTTCATGAATTTTTTCGACGTCAAAAAATTCTAAGATTTTCATGAAAAGATTTCAGCTTCAAAAAAGTTGAAAATTTTCATGACAGGATTTTGGCTTTAAAAAAGTTGAAAATTTTCATGAAAAGATTTCGGCTTCAAAAACGTTGAAAACTTTCATGAACTATTTCGACTTCAAAAAAGTCGAAGATTTTCATGAAAAGATTTCTGCTTCAAAAAAGTTGAAAATTTTCATTAAAAGATTTCGGCTTCAAAAAATTCCAAAACTTTCATGAAGTATTTCGGCTTCAAAAAAGTTGAAAATTTTCATGAAAAGATTTCGGCTTCAAAAAAGTTGAAAATTTTCATGAAGTATTTCGGCTGCAAAAAAGTCGAAGATTTTCATGAAAAGATTTCTGCTTCAAAAAAGTTGAACATTTTCATGAAAAGATTTCGGCTTCAAAAAAGTTTAAAATGTTCATGAAAAGATTTCGGCTCCAAAAAGTTGAAAATTTTCATGAAAAGATTTCGGCTTCAAATAAGTTGAAAATTTTCATGAAAAGATTTCGGCTTCAAAAAAGTATAAAGTTTTCATCAAGTATTTCGGCTTCAAAAAAGTCAAAGTATTTCATGAAAAGATTTCTGCTTCAAAAAAGTTGAAAATTTTCATGAAAAGATTTCGGCTTCAAAAAAGTTGAAAATTTACATGAAAAGATTTCGGCTTCAAAAAAGTTGAAAATTTTCATGAAAAGATTTCAGCTTCAAAAAAGTTGAAAATTTTCATGACAGCATTATGGCTTTAAAAAAGGTAAGAATTTTCATCAAGTATTTCGGCTTCAAAAAAGTCGAAGTATTTCATGAAAAGATTTCTGCTTCAAAAAAGTTGAAAATTTTCATTAAAAGATTTCGGCTTCAAAAAATTCAAAAACTTTCATGAAGTATTTCGGCTTCAAAAAAGTTGAAAATTTTCATGAAAAGATTTCGGCTTCAAAAAGGTTGAAAACTTTCATGAACTATTTCGACTTCAAAAAAGTCGAAGATTTTCATGAAAAGATTTCTGCTTCAAAAAAGTTGAAAATTTTCATTAAAAGATTTCGGCTTCAAAAAATTCCAAAACTTTCATGAAGTATTTCGGCTTCAAAAAAGTTGAAAATTTTCATGAAAAGATTTCGGCTTCAAAAAAGTTGAAAATTTTCATGAAGTATTTCGGCTGCAAAAAAGTTGAACATTTTCATGAAAAGATTTCTGCTTCAAAAAAGTTGAACATTTTCATGAAAAGATTTCGGCTTCAAAAAAGTTTAAAATGTTCATGAAAAGATTTCGGCTTCAAAAAAGTTGAAAACTTTCATGAAGTATTTCGGCATCAAAAAAGTTGAAAACTTTAATGAAGTATTTCGGCTTCAAAAATGTTGAAAATTTTCATGAAAAGATTTCTATTTCAAAAAAGTTGAAAATTTTCATGAAAAGATTTCGGCTTCAAAAAAGTTGAAAATTTTCATGAAAAGATTTCAGCTTCAAAAAAGTCAAAGATTTTCTTGAAAAGATTTCTGCTTCAAAAAAGTTGAAAATTTTCATGAAAAGATTTCGGCTTCAAAAAAGTTGAAAATTTTCATGAAAAGATTTCGGCTTCAAAAAAGTTGAAAATTTTCATCAAGTATTTCGGCTTCAAAAAAGTCAAAGTATTTCATGAAAAGATTTCTGCTTCAAAAAAGTTGAAAATTTTCATGAAAAGATTTCGGCTTCAAAAAAGTTGAAAATTTACATGAAAAGATTTCGGCTTCAAAAAAGTTGAAAATTTTCATGAAAAGATTTCGGCATCAAAAAAGTCTAAAACTTTCATGAACTATTTCGGCATCAAAAAAGTCTAAAACTTTCATGAAGTATTTCTGCTTTAAAAATGTCAAAGTGACCCGGTTGAGTTTTTATTTTCTACATCTTTGCAATAAATTCATCTCTTCATTCAGTATTCAAGTTATTCCTCAATTAACTTGTTTTTGATCATCATACATCCTTATTTTATTTTTTCCTTTCTTACTTTTTGAATAAAAAACATTTTTGTATCATTACCCTTCTAATGCACAACATGGGTCAAAAATGAATCCACTTTCTATGTTATTTCATGTATGGCTGAGTGTTTCTATGATATATCTTTGAAATAAATACATTTTATCATTTTCTTTTCCAAGTATGCAGTAAATATCTTGTTTTTGTTAAGCACAAATCATCATTTGTATTTTTCCTTTCTTACTTTATGAACGAGCACAGCTTTTGTATTTCTACATCAAGTCAGAAACGACCCCAGAAACGACCCACATGCATTTACTATAGCATTTGCTGTGAAACGTGGTTGTTTCAGACATTTCACAGCTCAGCACAGCTCCCTTGGAACATCTAATACATGTAAGTATTGTTTTTAAATTGTTCTAACATCACTTTAGAAAATATTTGATGACAATTGTGAAAGATAACTGTACATAACATTTGATTAGGTTTAGGTTACCTTGAGAGTGAGTACATTACTTGTCAGAAAGTTACAAGTAATTACTATTAGCTAGCTAGCTGTTGACACTTCTATTTTAGTTAGCTAATTCTATTGTAGTTAGCTAACTATTATGTAGATTGCTAGGCTACTTAGCAAAGTACTTAGCTAAGCTACTTAGCCAAGTCACCAAAATAAAACTCTATGTATGTGTATGTATATTGATGTGCATCTGAAAATTTTATTGTGCTTTTGATTTTCTTTATCCAGAGTATGGCTGGTCCCAGATTTACTACTGAGATGGTTGTAGCGATGCTGCAGGAAGAACCAGATGAGGAGGCAATTTGTCTTGATTCAGAGTCTGAAATTTCTGATGATGATGACCCAGAATATTTGCCAGAGGGTCAAGCTGGAGTTGTGGGTGTGTCTGGGAATCCATGAAGAAGACTCCTCTGATGATACAGAAGACTCATCTGATGAGTCCTCTGAAGAGGAAACTCAGACCCAGTCCAATAGATTGAGTAAAAACGGATCTTACTGGAATGAGAATCCCCCCATTCATGGCAGAACAAGAAGCCATAACATTCTGAGGAGCTGCCCAGGACCTACACCTGGATCACCAGCTGTTTCACCAAAAGATGCCTGGGATATGTTCATGAGTGACAACATCATTGAGGAGGTTCTAATATGTACCAACTTAGAGGGACGAAGAACAGCCACAGCAAAAGGGAAAGAGTGGAGAAGCATTGATAAAGAAGAATTGATGGCCTTCATCAATTCTTGCAGGGGGGGAGAAGAGCTGGGATGTGGCCTTGCAGGAGCTGTTTGTGGATCCGCTGCAAAATCCAATTTACAAGGCCACCATGGGGCTTAGGAGATATGAAGATATCCGCCGCGTCATACGGTTTGACGACAAGAGGACCAGGGCTCTGCGACTGGAAACACACCACATGGCGACATTTAGGTACGTGTGGGACTGTTTCCTGGACAACTGCAGAAGAAAGTTCATCCCCAGTGACTGTGTCACCATAGATGAGCAGCTTGTGCCATTCCGAGGCAGGTGCAAGTTACGGCAACACATGCCCAGCAAGCCTGCAAAATATGGGATAAAAATCTTCTGGATGTGCGACGCAAGGGTACCTTATGCAATAGATGGAATTGTCTATACCGGGAGACAGCCAGGTTCAGAGGAACCTTGGAGAGAATGTCGTCCAGCAATTGTGCAGTGGAATCAGACAGACAGGTGAATGTAAAGTACAATAGAGAAACTAATGTATTAAGTTTTAGCACAATACCTACATACTTTTTCCCAATCTTTAATAATGTGTATTTTATTTTTTTATTTGATTTCTCTGTAAGCAAAATAGTAAAACAGAATAAAATGCAATGCAATGCAACAGATTATGGCGTTAGAGTTTAAAGAATTCCATGTTGAGTAAATTTACAATCTTTTCCCCCTCTCATAGGTCGCAACATCACAATTAGCAACTTCTTCACCAGTGTCCCGCTGGCTGAGAAGCTCCTCGAGAAGAACCTGACCATTGTTGGGACTCTTTGCCAGAACAAATCGGACATACCACCTATCATGAAGCCATCCAAATCACGGGAGATTCATAGCTCAGAATTCGGATTCAATGGCAACATGACCATGGTGAGCTATGTGCAGAAGAAGGGAAAAGCTGTTGTCCTCCTGAGCACTATGCATGATGACAAAGCAGTGGATGACAGCAGTCAGAAGAAGAAACAATGGGAAGATGTGGGTTTAAAAAACAAAACACAGCCACCACCCAGCCACAAGAGGACATCAGACAGGAGGGCCAAAGGAAGAGGAAGAGGTGCACGATCTGCCCAGTTACCAAAGACAGAAAAGTCAGCAGCTAGTGTTCCCAGTGCACCAGGCCTGTGTGCAAGGAGCACAAACTCTTAGTGATCATTTGTGAGGCATGTCAAAATTGAGAAGGCAATTTGTGCTCTAGTGATGTGTTCAGTTGTATTTCATTTTGTTTGGTCACATTCACCAGTTTACAGTTGTTAAATTACAGATACAGTTCAGTTCAACAGCCGTGTTATCTGTTATCAGAGGTATGTGTATGTGTGACAAAATGACAAATAAACATGTTGCAAATATGAAATACATAAGTGTTTGGCTCCACTCACTGCTAAAGTAATTACTTGAAACAAATTATTATTATAGTATTAATTCATTTAATTTTAAATCACACTTGGATGTATGGGTCATTTTTGACCCATGTGTGTAAACTTGATGTAGTAATAAAAAAAGCTATTTTTGTTCATAAAGCATGAAAGTAAAAATGGAAATAGTGATTGGTGGTAATCAAAAACAAGATATTTAAAGAATACTTGGAATATTCAATCATAAAATAAATTGATTTCAAAAGATAGAACAAAGAAAAACTCAGCCAGCATGAAGAAAGTCAAAGATTTTCATGAAAATTTTCAACTTTTTTGAAGCCGAAATACTTCATGAAAATCTTTGACTTTTTTAAAGCCGAAATCTTTTCATGAAAATTTTGAACTTTTTTGAAGCAGAAATCTTTTCATCAAAATTTTCAAATTTTTTGAAGCCGAAATACTTCATGAAAGTTTTCAACCTTTTTGAAGCTGAAATACTTCATGAAAATTTTTACCTTTTTTAAAGCCAAAATCCTGTCATGAAAATTTTCAACTTTGTTGAAGCCGAAATCTTTTCATGAAAATTTTCAACTTTTTTGAAGCCGAACTCTTTTCATGAAAAATTTCAATTTTGTTGAAGCTGAAATCTTTTCATGGAAATTTTCAACTTTTTTGAAGCCAAAATCGTTTCATGAAGATCTTCAACTTTTTTGAAGCAAAAATCTTTTCATCAAAATTTTCAAATTTTTTGAAGCTGAAATACTTCATGAAAATGTTCAACTTTTTTGAAGCCGAAATCTTTTCATGAAAATTTTCAACTTTTTTGAAGGCTAAATCTTTTCATGAAAATTTTTAACTTTGTTGAAGCAGAAATCTTTTCATGAAAATTTTCAACTTTGTTGAAGCAGAAATCTTTTCATGAAAATTTTAAAGCAGAAATCTTTTCATGAAAATTTTCAACTTTTTTGAAGCTGAAATCTTTTCATGTAAATTTTCAACTTTTTTGAAACCAAAATACTTCATGAAAATTTTTGACTTTTTTGAAGCCGAAATCTTTTCATGAAAATCTTCGACTTTTTTGAAGCAGAAATCTTTTTATGAAAATTTTCAACTTTTTTGAAGCAGAAATCTTTTCATGAAAATTTTAAAGCAGAAATCTTTTCATGAAAATTTTCAACTTTTTTGAAGCTGAAATCTTTTCATGTAAATTTTCAACTTTTTTGAAACCAAAATACTTCATGAAAATTTTCGACTTTTTTGAAGCCGAAATCTTTTCATGAAAATCTTCGACTTTTTTGAAGCAGAAATCTTTTTATGAAAATTTTCAACTTTTTTGAAGCAGAAATCTTTTCATGAAAATTTTCAACTTTTTTAAAGCCAAAATCCTGTAATGAAAAATTTCAATTTTGTTGAAGCAGAAATCTTTTCATGAAAATTTTCAATTTTGTTGAAGCAGAAATCTTTTCATGAAAATTTTCAACTTTGTTGAAGCAGAAATCTTTTCATGAAAATTTTAAAGCAGAAATCTTTTCATGAAAATTTTCAACTTTTTTGAAGCCGAAATCTTTTCATGTAAACTTTCAACTTTTTTGAAACCAAAATACTTCATGAAAATTTTTGACTTTTTTGAAGCCGAAATCTTTTCATGAAAATCTTCAACGTTTTTGAAGCAGAAATCTTTTCATGAAAATTTTCAAATTTTTTAAAGCCAAAATCCTGTAATGAAAAATTTCAATTTTGTTGAAGCAGAAATCTTTTCATGAAAATTTTCAACTTTGTTGAAGCAGAAATCTTTTCATGAAAATTTTAAAGCAGAAATCTTTTCATGAAAATTTTCAACTTTTTTGAAGCCGAAATCTTTTCATGTAAATTTTCAACTTTTTTGAAACCCAAATACTTCATGAAAATTTTTGACTTTTTTGAAGCCGAAATCTTTTCATGAAAATTTTCAACTTTTTTGAAGCAGAAATCTTTTCATGAAAATTTTCAACTTTTTTAAAGCCAAAATCCTGTAATGAAAAATTTCAATTTTGTTCTAGCTGAAATCTTTTCATGGAAATTTTCAACTTTTTTGAAGCCAAAATCTTGTCATGAAAATTTTCAACTTTTTTGAAGCAGAAATCTTTTCATAAAAATTATCAACTTTTTTGAAAATGAAACCTTTTCATCAAAATTTTCAACTTTTTTGAAGCCGAAATCTTTTCATGTAAATTTTTAACTTTTTTGAAACCGAAATACTTCATGGAAATGTTCAACTTTTTTGAAGCCGAAATCTTTTCATGAAAATTTTGAACTTTTTTGAAGCAGAAATCTTTTCATCAAAATTTTCAAATTTTTTGAAGCTGAAATACTTCATGAAATTTTTTACCTTTTTTAAAGCCAAAATCCTGTCATGAAAATTTTCAACTTTGTTGAAGCCGAAATCTTTTCATGAAAATTTTGAACTTTTTTGAAGCAGAAATCTTTTCATCAAAATTTTCAAATTTTTTGAAGCTGAAATACTTCATGAAATTTTTTACCTTTTTTAAAGCCAAAATCCTGTCATGAAAATTTTCAACTTTGTTGAAGCCGAAATCTTTTCATGAAAATCTTCAACTTTTTTGAAGCAGAAATACTTTATGAAAATGTTCAACTTTTTTGAAGCCGAAATCTTTTCATGAAAATGTTCAACTTTTTTGAAGGCTAAATCTTTTCATGAAAATTTTTAACTTTGTTGAAGCAGAAATCTTTTCATGTAAATTTTCAACTTTTTTGAAACCAAAATACTTCATGAAAATTTTCGACTTTTTTGAAGCCGAAATCTTTTCATGAAAATCTTCGACTTTTTTGAAGCAGAAATCTTTTTATGAAAATTTTCAATTTTGTTGAAGCAGAAATCTTTTCATGAAAATTTTCAACTTTGTTGAAGCAGAAATCTTTTCATGAAAATTTTCAACTTTTTTGAAGCCGAAATCTTTTCATGTAAACTTTCAACTTTTTTGAAACCAAAATACTTCATGAAAATTTTTGACTTTTTTGAAGCCGAAATCTTTTCATGAAAATTTTCAACTTTTTTAAAGCCAAAATCCTGTAATGAAAAATTTCAATTTTGTTGAAGCAGAAATCTTTTCATGAAAATTTTCAACTTTGTTGAAGCAGAAATCTTTTCATGAAAATTTTAAAGCAGAAATCTTTTCATGAAAATTTTCAACTTTTTTGAAGCCGAAATCTTTTCATGTAAATTTTCAACTTTTTTGAAACCAAAATACTTCATGAAAATTTTTGACTTTTTTGAAGCCGAAATCTTTTCATGAAAATTTTCAACTTTTTTGAAGCAGAAATCTTTTCATGAAAATTTTCAACTTTTTTAAAGCCAAAATCCTGTAATGAAAAATTTCAATTTTGTTCTAGCTGAAATCTTTTCATGGAAATTTTCAACTTTTTTGAAGCCAAAATCTTGTCATGAAAATTTTCAACTTTTTTGAAGCAGAAATCTTTTCATAAAAATTATCAACTTTTTTGAAAATGAAACCTTTTCATCAAAATTTTCAACTTTTTTGAAGCCGAAATCTTTTCATGTAAATTTTTAACTTTTTTGAAACCGAAATACTTCATGGAAATGTTCAACTTTTTTGAAGCCGAAATCTTTTCATGAAAATTTTGAACTTTTTTGAAGCAGAAATCTTTTCATCAAAATTTTCAAATTTTTTGAAGCTGAAATACTTCATGAAATTTTTTACCTTTTTTAAAGCCAAAATCCTGTCATGAAAATTTTCAACTTTGTTGAAGCCGAAATCTTTTCATGAAAATCTTCAACTTTTTTGAAGCAGAAATACTTTATGAAAATGTTCAACTTTTTTGAAGCCGAAATCTTTTCATGAAAATTTTCAACTTTTTTGAAGGCTAAATCTTTTCATGAAAATTTTTAACTTTGTTGAAGCAGAAATCTTTTCATGAAAATTTTCAACTTTGTTGAAGCAGAAATCTTTTCATGAAAATTTTCAAGCAGAAATCTTTTCATGAAAATTTTCAACTTTTTTGAAGCTGAAATCTTTTCATGTAAATTTTCAACTTTTTTGAAACCAAAATACTTCATGAAAATTTTTGACTTTTTTGAAGCCGAAATCTTTTCATGAAAATCTTCGACTTTTTTGAAGCAGAAATCTTTTTATGAAAATTTTCAACTTTTTTGTAGCCGAAATGTTTTCATTAAAATTTTCAACTTTTTTAAATCCGAAATCTTTTCATGAAAATCTTTGACTTTTTTAATGCAGAAATATTTTTATGAAAATTTTCAAGCAGAAATCTTTTCATGAAAATTTTCAATTTTTTTAAGCAGAAATCTTTTCATGTAAATTTTCAACTTTTTTGAATCCGAAATACTTCATGAAAATTTTCAACTTTTTTGTAGCCGAAATGTTTTCATTAAAATTTTCAACTTTTTTAAATCCGAAATCTTTTCATGAAAATCTTTGACTTTTTTAATGCAGAAATATTTTTATGAAAATTTTCAAGCAGAAATCTTTTCATGTAAATTTTCAACTTTTTTGAATCCGAAATACTTCATGAAAATTTTCAACTTTTTTGAAGCCGAAATGTTTTCATTAAAATTTTCAACTTTTTTAAATCCGAAATCTTTTCATGAATCTTTTCATGAAAATTTTGAAGCAGAAATCTTTTCATGAAAATTTTCAACTTTTTTGAAGCCGAAATCTTTTCATGAAAGTTTTCAACTTTTTGAAGCAAAAATACTTCATGAAAATTTTCAACTTTTTAAAAAGCTTGAAATTTTCAACTTTTTTGAAACAGAAATCTTTTCATGTAAATTTTGAACTTTTTTGAAAATGAAATCTTTTCATGAAAATTTTGAACTTTTTTGAAGCCGAAATACTTATTGAAAATTTTCAACTTTTTTGAAGTCGAAATACTTCATGAAAGTTTTCAACTTTTTCAAAGCTGAAATACTTCATGAAAGTTTTCAACTTTTTTAAAGCTGAAATCTTTATATGTAAATTTTCAACTTTATTCAAACTGATATTCTACATTTTCTAACATGTTTTTGAGACATAAAGTGACACTTACTGTTCAGACTACATTTTCTAACTCAAAGTGTCGTTTCAAAGTAAAAATACTATTAGAAGGAGTGATTCAGACAAAATTAGATGAAACAGCTGTACTGATAAGAAATGAGCGCAGTTACATGAAATGACATCAAAATCAACATTCCCTGAGCCAGAAAACGCTATTAACAGCTTTAGTGATCAAATTGAGCGTATCTTGCGAAGCTGAGCTCGAAAGTGACATGAAACATGTTTTTGAGACATAAAATGACACTTACTGTTCAGACTACATTTTCTAACTCAAAGTGCCGTTTCAAAGTAAAAATACTGTTAGAAGGCGTGATTCAGACAAAATTAGATGAAACAGCTGTACTGGTAACAAACAACGATATTAACAGCTTTAGTGATCAAATTGAGCGTATCTTGCGAAGCTGAGCTCGAAAGTGACATGAAACATGTTTTTGAGACATAAAATGACACTTACTGTTCAGACTACATTTTCTAACTCAAAGTGCCGTTTCAAAGTAAAAATACTGTTAGAAGGAGTGATTCAGACAATATTAGATGAAACAGCTGTACTGGTAACAAATGAGCGCAGTTACATGAAATGACATCAAAATCAACATTCCCTGAGCCAGACAACGCTATTAACAGCTTTAGTGATCAAATTGAGCGTATCTTGCGAAGCTGAGCTCGAAAGTGACATGAAACATGTTTTTCAGACATAAAGTGACACTTACAATGAATACCTGTCCTGACTACATTTTTTAACTCAAAGTGTCGTTTCAAAGTAAAAATACTGTTAGAAGGAGTGATTCATCAAAAATAAGATGAAACAGCAGCACTGGTAACAAATGAGCGCAGTTACATGAAATGACATCAAAATCAACATTCCCTGAGCCAGACAACGCTATTAACAGCTTTAGTGATCAAATTGAGCGTATCTTGCGAAGCTGAGCTCGAAAGTGACATGAAACATGTTTTTGAGACATAAAGTGACACTTACAGTGAATACCTGTCCTGACTACATTTTCTAACTCAAAGTGTCGTTTCAAAGTAAAAATACTGTTAGAAGGAGTGATTCAGACAAAATTAGATGAAACAGCAGCACTGGTAACAAATGAGCGCAGTTACATGAAATGACATCAAAATCAACATTCCCTGAGCCAGACAACGCTATTAACAGCTTTAGTGATCAAATTGAGCGTTTCTTGCGAAGCTGAGCTCGAAAGTGACATGAAACATGTTTTTGAGACATAAAGTGACACTTACAGTGAATACCTGTCCTGACTACATTTTTTAACTCAAAGTGTCGTTTCAAAGTAAAAATACTGTTAGAAGGAGTGATTCATCAAAAATAAGATGAAACAGCAGCACTGGTAACAAATGAGCGCAGTTACATGAAATGACATCAAAATCAACATTCCCTGAGCCAGACAACGCTATTAACAGCTTTAGTGATCAAATTGAGCGTATCTTGCGAAGCTGAGCTCGAAAGTGACATGAAACATGTTTTTGAGACATAAAGTGACACTTACAGTGAATACCTGTTCTGACTACATTTTCTAACTCAAAGTGTCGTTTCAAAGTAAAAATATTGTTAGAAGGAGTGATTCAGACAAAATTAGATGAAACAGCAGCACTGGTAACAAATGAGCGCAGTTACATGAAATGACATCAAAATCAACATTCCCTGAGCCAGACAACGCTATTAACAGCTTTAGTGATCAAATTGAGCGTATCTTGCGAAGCTGAGCTCGAAAGTGACATGAAACATGTTTTTGAGACATAAAGTGACACTTACAGTGAATACCTGTTCTGACTACATTTTCTAACTCAAAGTGTCGTTTCAAAGTAAAAATACTGTTAGAAGGAGTGATTCAGACAAAATTAGATGAAACAGCAGCACTGGTAACAAATGAGCGCAGTTACATGAAATGACATCAAAATCAACATTCCCTGAGCCAGACAACGCTATTAACAGCTTTAGTGATCAAATTGAGCGTATCTTGCGAAGCTGAGCTCGAAAGTGACATGAAACATGTTTTTGAGACATAAAGTGACACTTACAGTGAATACCTGTTCTGACTACATTTTCTAACTCAAAGTGTCGTTTCAAAGTAAAAATACTGTTAGAAGGAGTGATTCAGACAAAATTAGATGAAACAGCAGCACTGGTAACAAACAACGATATTAACAGCTTTAGTGATCAAATTGAGCGTATCTTGCGAAGCTGAGCTCGAAAGTGACATGAAACAAGTTTTTGAGACATAAAGTGACACTTACTGTTCAGACTACATTTTTAACTCAAAGTGCCGTTTCAAAGTAAAAATACTGTTAGAAGGAGTGATTCAGACAAAATTAGATGAAACAGCTGTACTGGTAACAAATGAGCGCAGTTACATGAAATGACATCAAAATCAACATTCCCTGAGCCAGACAACGCTATTAACAGCTTTAGTGATCAAATTGAGCGTATCTTGCGAAGTTGTGCTCGAAAGTGACATGAAACATGTTTTGAACAGTAAGTGTCACTTTATGTCTCAAAAACATGTTTCATGTCACTTTCGAGCTCAGCTTCGCAAGATACGCTCAATTTGATCACTAAAGCTGTTAATATCGTTGATTGTTAGCAGTACAGCTGTTTCAACTAATTTTGTCTGAAACACTCCTTCTAACAGTATTTTTACTTTGAAACGACGCTTTCAGTTAGAAAATGTAGTCAGAACAGGTATTCACTGTAAGTGTCACTTTATGTCTCAAATACATGTTTCATGTCACTTTCGAGCTCAGCTTCGCAAGATACGCTCAATTTGATCACTAAAGCTGTTAATAGCGTTGTCTGGCTCAGGGAATGTTGATTTTGATGTCATTTCATGTAACTGCGCTCATTTTTTACCACTACAGCTGTTTCATCTAATTTTGCCTGAAACACTCCTTCTAACAGTATTTTTACTTTGAAACGACGCTTTCAGTTAGAAAATGTAGTCAGAACAGGTATTCACTGTAAGTGTCACTTTATGTCTCAAAAACATGTTTCATGTCACTTTCGAGCTCAGCTTCGCAAGATACGCTCAATTTGATCACTAAAGCTGTTAATAGCGTTGTCTGGCTCAGGGAATGTTGATTTTGATGTCATTTCATGTAACTGCGCTCATTTTTTACCACTACAGCTGTTTCATCTAATTTTGCCTGAAACACTCCTTCTAACAGTATTTTTACTTTGAAACGACGCTTTCAGTTAGAAAATGTAGTCAGAACAGGTATTCACTGTAAGTGTCACTTTATGTCTCAAAAACATGTTTCATGTCACTTTCGAGCTCAGCTTCGCAAGATACGCTCAATTTGATCACTAAAGCTGTTAATAGCGTTGTCTGGCTCAGGGAATGTTGATTTTGATGTCATTTCATGTAACTGCGCTCATTTGTTACCACTACAGCTGTTTCATCTAATTTTGTCTGAATCACTCCCTCTAACAGTATTTTTACTTTGAAACGACACTTTGAGTTAGAAAATGTAGTCTGAACAGTAAGTGTCACTTTTTGTCTGAAAAACATGTTTCATGTCACTTTCGAGCTCAGCTTCGCAAGATACGCTCAATTTGATCACTAAAGCTGTTAATAGCGTTGTCTGGCTCAGGGAATGTTGATTTTGATGTCATTTCATGTAACTGCGCTCATTTTTTACCACTACAGCTGTTTCATCTAATTTTGCCTGAAAAACTCCTTCTAACAGTATTTTTACTTTGAAACGACACTTTGAGTTAGAAAATGCAGTCTGAACAGTAAGTGTCACTTTTTGTCTGAAAAACATGTTTCATGTCACTTTCGAGCTCAGCTTCGCAAGATACGCTCAATTTGATCACTAAAGCTGTTAATATCGTTGTTTGTTACCAGTACAGCTGTTTCATCTAATTTTGTCTGAATCACTCCCTCTAACAGTATTTTTACTTTGAAACGACACTTTGAGTTAGAAAATGTAGAATATCAGTTTGAATAAAGTCGAAAATTTTCATGAAAAGATTTCTGCTTCAAAAAAGTATAAATTTTTCATGACAGGATTTTGGCTTTAAAAAAGGTAAAAATTTTCATGAAAAGATTTCGGCTTCAAAAAAGTTGAAAATTTTCATGAAAAGATTTACACTTCAAAAAAGTTGAAAATGTTCATGAATTTTTTCGACTTCAAAAAAGTCTAAGATTTTCATGAAAAGATTTCTGCTTCAAAAACTTGAAAATTTTCATGAAAAGATTTCGTATTCAAAAAAGTTGAAAATTTTCATGAAAATATTTACACTTCAAAAAAGTTGAAAATGTTCATGAATTTTTTCGACTTCAAAAAAGTTGAAAAAATGTCATGAACTATTTCGGCATCAAAAAAGTTGAAAATTTACATTAAAAGATTTCGGCTTCAAAAAAGTCAAAAATTTTCATGAAGTATTTCGGCTTCAAAAAAGTTGAAAATTTTCATGAAAAGATTTCGGCTTCAAAAAAGTTGAAAATTTTCATGAAAAGATTTACACTTCAAAAAAGTTGAAAATGTTCATGAATTTTTTCGACTTCAAAAAAGTCTAAGATTTTCATGAAAAGATTTCTATTTCAAAAACTTGAAAATTTTCATGAAAAGATTTCGGCTTCAAAAAAGTTGAAAATTTTCATGAAAATATTTACACTTCAAAAAAGTTGAAAATGTTCATGAATTTTTTCGACTTCAAAAAAGTTGAAAAAATGTCATGAACTATTTCGGCATCAAAAAAGTTGAAAATTTACATTAAAAGATTTCGGCTTCAAAAAAGTCAAAAATTTTCATGAAGTATTTCGGTTTCAAAAAAGTTGAAAATTTTCATGAAAAGATTTCGGCTTCAAAAAAGTTGAAAATTTTCATGAAAAGATTTCTGCTTCAAAAACTTGAAAATTTTCATGAAAAGATTTCGGCTTCAAAAAAGTTGAAAATTTTCATGAAAAGATTTCTGCTTCAAAAAGTTTAAAATTTTCATGTATTTTTTCAACTTCAAAAAAGTTAAAAATTTTCATCAAAAGATTTCTGCTTCAAAATAGTTGACAATTTTCATGAATAGATTTCTGCTTCAAAAAAGTTGAAAATTTTCATGAACTATTTCGGCATCAAAAAAGTTGAAAATTTACATTAAAAGATTTCGGCTTTCAAAAAATTTAAAAATTTTCATGAAGTATTTCGGCTTCAAAAAAGTTGAAAATTTTCATGAAAAGATTTCTGCTTCAAAAAGTTGAAAATTTTCATGAAAAGATTTCGGCTTCAAAAAAGTTGAAAATTTTCATGAAGTATTTGGGCTTCAAAAAAGTCAATGATTTTCATGAAAAGATTTCTGCTTCAGAAAAGTCGAACATTTTCATGAAGTATTTCGGCTTCAAAAAGGTTGAAAATTTACATTAAAAGATTTGGGCTTCAAAAAAGTCAACGATTTTCATGAAAAGATTTCGGCTTCAAAAAAGTTGAAAATTTTCATGAAATAATTTCAGCTTCAGAAAAGTTGAAAATTTTCATGACAGGATTATGGCTTTAAAAAAGGTAAGAATTTTCATGAAGTATTTCGGCTTCAAAAAAGTTAAAAATTTTCATCAAAAGATTTCTGCTTGAGAAAAGTTGAAAATTTTCATGAAAAGATTTCGTATTCAAAAAAGTTGAAAATTTTCATGAAAATATTTACACTTCAAAAAAGTTGAAAATGTTCATGAATTTTTTCGACTTCAAAAAAGTTGAAAAAATGTCATGAACTATTTCGGCATCAAAAAAGTTGAAAATTTACATTAAAAGATTTCGGCTTCAAAAAAGTCAAAAATTTTCATGAAGTATTTCGGCTTCAAAAAAGTTGAAAATTTTCATGAAAAGATTTCGGCTTCAAAAAAGTTGAAAATTTTCATGAAAAGATTTACACTTCAAAAAAGTTGAAAATGTTCATGAATTTTTTCGACTTCAAAAAAGTCTAAGATTTTCATGAAAAGATTTCTATTTCAAAAACTTGAAAATTTTCATGAAAAGATTTCGGCTTCAAAAAAGTTGAAAATTTTCATGAAAATATTTACACTTCAAAAAAGTTGAAAATGTTCATGAATTTTTTCGACTTCAAAAAAGTTGAAAAAATGTCATGAACTATTTCGGCATCAAAAAAGTTGAAAATTTACATTAAAAGATTTCGGCTTCAAAAAAGTCAAAAATTTTCATGAAGTATTTCGGTTTCAAAAAAGTTGAAAATTTTCATGAAAAGATTTCGGCTTCAAAAAAGTTGAAAATTTTCATGAAAAGATTTCTGCTTCAAAAACTTGAAAATTTTCATGAAAAGATTTCGGCTTCAAAAAAGTTGAAAATTTTCATGAAAAGATTTCTGCTTCAAAAAGTTTAAAATTTTCATGTATTTTTTCAACTTCAAAAAAGTTAAAAATTTTCATCAAAAGATTTCTGCTTCAAAATAGTTGACAATTTTCATGAATAGATTTCTGCTTCAAAAAAGTTGAAAATTTTCATGAACTATTTCGGCATCAAAAAAGTTGAAAATTTACATTAAAAGATTTCGGCTTTCAAAAAATTTAAAAATTTTCATGAAGTATTTCGGCTTCAAAAAAGTTGAAAATTTTCATGAAAAGATTTCTGCTTCAAAAAGTTGAAAATTTTCATGAAAAGATTTCGGCTTCAAAAAAGTTGAAAATTTTCATGAAGTATTTGGGCTTCAAAAAAGTCAATGATTTTCATGAAAAGATTTCTGCTTCAGAAAAGTCGAACATTTTCATGAAGTATTTCGGCTTCAAAAAGGTTGAAAATTTACATTAAAAGATTTGGGCTTCAAAAAAGTCAACGATTTTCATGAAAAGATTTCGGCTTCAAAAAAGTTGAAAATTTTCATGAAATAATTTCAGCTTCAGAAAAGTTGAAAATTTTCATGACAGGATTATGGCTTTAAAAAAGGTAAGAATTTTCATGAAGTATTTCGGCTTCAAAAAAGTTAAAAATTTTCATCAAAAGATTTCTGCTTGAGAAAAGTTGAAAATTTTCATGAAAAGATTTCGGCTTCAAAAAAGTTGAAAATTTTCTTGAAGTATTTCGGCTTCAAAAAAGTTGAAAATTTTCATGACAAGATTTCGGCTTCAAAAAAGTTGAAAATTTTCATGACAGGATTTTGGCTTTACAAAAAGTAAAAATTTTCATAAAGTATTTCGGCTTCAAAAAGGTTGAAAACTTTCATGAACTATTTCGACTTCAAAAAAGTCGAAGATTTTCATGAAAAGATTTCTGCTTCAAAAAAATTGAAAATTTTCATTAAAAGATTTCGGCTTCAAAAAACTTGAAAATTTTCATGAAAAGATTTCGGCTTCAAAAAAGTTGAAAATTTTCATGAAAAGATTTACACTTCAAAAAAGTTGAAAATGTTCATGAATTTTTTCGACTTCAAAAAAGTCTAAGATTTTCATGAAAAGATTTCTATTTCAAAAACTTGAAAATTTTCATGAAAAGATTTCGGCTTCAAAAAAGTTGAAAATTTTCATGAAAATATTTACACTTCAAAAAAGTTGAAAATGTTCATGAATTTTTTCGACTTCAAAAAAGTTGAAAAAATGTCATGAACTATTTCGGCATCAAAAAAGTTGAAAATTTACATTAAAAGATTTCGGCTTCAAAAAAGTCAAAAATTTTCATGAAGTATTTCGGTTTCAAAAAAGTTGAAAATTTTCATGAAAAGATTTCGGCTTCAAAAAAGTTGAAAATTTTCATGAAAAGATTTCTGCTTCAAAAACTTGAAAATTTTCATGAAAAGATTTCGGCTTCAAAAAAGTTGAAAATTTTCATGAAAAGATTTACACTTCAAAAAAGTTGAAAATGTTCATGAATTTTTTCGACTTCAAAAAAGTCTAAGATTTTCATGAAAAGATTTCTGCTTCAAAAACTTGAAAATTTTCATGAAAAGATTTCGGCTTCAAAAAAGTTGAAAATTTTAATGAAAAGATTTAGACTTGAAAAAAGTTGAAAATGTCCATGAATTTTTTCGACTTCAAAAAAGTCGAACATTTTCATGAATAGATTTCGGCTTCAAAAATGTTGAAAATTTTCATGAACTATTTCGGCATCAAAAAAGTTGAAAATTTTCATGAACTATTTCGGCATCAAAAAAGTTGAAAATTTTCATGAACTATTTCGGCTTCAAAAATGTTGAAAATTTTCATGAACTATTTCGGCATCAAAAAAGTTGAAAATTTTCATGAAAAGATTTCTGCTTCAAAAAGTTGAAAATTTTCATGAAAAGATTTCGGCTTCAAAAAAGTTGAAAATTTTCATGAACTATTTCGGCATCAAAAAAGTTGAAAATTTGCATGAAAAGATTTCGGCTTCAAAAAAGTTGAAAATTTTCATGAAGTATTTGGGCTTCAAAAAAGTCAATGATTTTCATGAAAAGATTTCTGCTTCAGAAAAGTCGAACATTTTCATGAAGTATTTCGGCTTCAAAAAGGTTGAAAATTTACATTAAAAGATTTGGGCTTCAAAAAAGTCAACGATTTTCATGAAAAGATTTCGGCTTCAAAAAAGTTGAAAATTTTCATGAAATAATTTCAGCTTCAGAAAAGTTGAAAATTTTCATGACAGGATTATGGCTTTAAAAAAGGTAAGAATTTTCATGAAGTATTTCGGCTTCAAAAAAGTTAAAAATTTTCATCAAAAGATTTCTGCTTGAGAAAAGTTGAAAATTTTCATGAAAAGATTTCGGCTTCAAAAAAGTTGAAAATTTTCTTGAAGTATTTCGGCTTCAAAAAAGTTGAAAATTTTCATGACAAGATTTCGGCTTCAAAAAAGTTGAAAATTTTCATGAAATAATTTCGGCTTCAAAAAAGTTGAAAATTTTCATGAAAAGATTTCGGCTTCAAAAAAGTTGAAAATTTTCATGACAGGATTTTGGCTTTACAAAAAGTAAAAATTTTCATAAAGTATTTCGGCTTCAAAAAGGTTGAAAACTTTCATGAACTATTTCGACTTCAAAAAAGTCGAAGATTTTCATGAAAAGATTTCTGCTTCAAAAAAGTTGAAAATTTTCATTAAAAGATTTCGGCTTCAAAAAATTCAAAAACTTTCATGAAGTATTTCGGCTTCAAAAAGGTTGAAAATTTACATTAAAAGATTTGGGCTTCAAAAAAGTCAACGATTTTCATGAAAAGATTTCTGCTTCAAAAAAGTTGAAAATTTTCATGAAAAGATTTCGGCTTCAAAAAGTTTGAAAATTTTCATGAAAAGATTTCGGCTTCAAAAAAGTTAAAAATGTTCATGAATTTTTTCGACGTCAAAAAATTCTAAGATTTTCATGAAAAGATTTCAGCTTCAAAAAAGTCAAAGATTTTCTTGAAAAGATTTCTGCTTCAAAAAAGTTGAAAATTTTCATGACAGGATTTTGGCTTTAAAAAACTTGAAAATTTTCATGAAAAGATTTCGGCTTCAAAAAGGTTGAAAACTTTCATGAACTATTTCGACTTCAAAAAAGTCGAAGATTTTCATGAAAAGATTTCTGCTTCAAAAAAGTTGAAAATTTTCATTAAAAGATTTCGGCTTCAAAAAATTCCAAAACTTTCATGAAGTATTTCGGCTTCAAAAAAGTTGAAAATTTTCATGAAAAGATTTCGGCTTCAAAAAAGTTGAAAATTTTCATGAAGTATTTCGTCTGCAAAAAAGTCGAAGATTTTCATGAAAAGATCTCTGCTTCAAAAAAGTTGAACATTTTCATGAAAAGATTTCGGCTTCAAAAAAGTTTAAAATGTTCATGAAAAGATTTCGGCTTCAAAAAAGTTGAAAACTTTCATGAAGTATTTCGGCATCAAAAAAGTTGAAAACTTTAATGAAGTATTTCGGCTTCAAAAATGTTGAAAATTTTCATGAAAAGATTTCTATTTCAAAAAAGTTGAAAATTTTCATGAAAAGATTTCGGCTTCAAAAAAGTTGAAAATTTTCATGAAAAGATTTCAGCTTCAAAAAAGTCAAAGATTTTCTTGAAAAGATTTCTGCTTCAAAAAAGTTGAAAATTTTCATGAAAAGATTTCGGCTTCAAAAAAGTTGAAAATTTTCATGAAAAGATTTCGGCTTCAAAAAAGTTGAAAATTTTCATCAAGTATTTCGGCTTCAAAAAAGTCAAAGTATTTCATGAAAAGATTTCTGCTTCAAAAAAGTTGAAAATTTTCATGAAAAGATTTCGGCTTCAAAAAAGTTGAAAATTTACATGAAAAGATTTCGGCTTCAAAAAAGTTGAAAATTTTCATGAAAAGATTTCGGCATCAAAAAAGTCTAAAACTTTCATGAACTATTTCGGCATCAAAAAAGTCTAAAACTTTCATGAAGTATTTCTGCTTTAAAAATGTCAAAGTGACCCGGTTGAGTTTTTATTTTCTACATCTTTGCAATAAATTCATCTCTTCATTCAGTATTCAAGTTATTCCTCAATTAACTTGTTTTTGATCATCATACATCCTTATTTTATTTTTTCCTTTCTTACTTTTTGAATAAAAAACATTTTTGTATCATTACCCTTCTAATGCACAACATGGGTCAAAAATGAATCCACTTTCTATGTTATTTCATGTATGGCTGAGTGTTTCTATGATATATCTTTGAAATAAATACATTTTATCATTTTCTTTTCCAAGTATGCAGTAAATATCTTGTTTTTGTTAAGCACAAATCATCATTTGTATTTTTCCTTTCTTACTTTATGAACGAGCACAGCTTTTGTATTTCTACATCAAGTCAGAAACGACCCCAGAAACGACCCACATGCATTTACTATAGCATTTGCTGTGAAACGTGGTTGTTTCAGACATTTCACAGCTCAGCACAGCTCCCTTGGAACATCTAATACATGTAAGTATTGTTTTTAAATTGTTCTAACATCACTTTAGAAAATATTTGATGACAATTGTGAAAGATAACTGTACATAACATTTGATTAGGTTTAGGTTACCTTGAGAGTGAGTACATTACTTGTCAGAAAGTTACAAGTAATTACTATTAGCTAGCTAGCTGTTGACACTTCTATTTTAGTTAGCTAATTCTATTGTAGTTAGCTAACTATTATGTAGATTGCTAGGCTACTTAGCAAAGTACTTAGCTAAGCTACTTAGCCAAGTCACCAAAATAAAACTCTATGTATGTGTATGTATATTGATGTGCATCTGAAAATTTTATTGTGCTTTTGATTTTCTTTATCCAGAGTATGGCTGGTCCCAGATTTACTACTGAGATGGTTGTAGCGATGCTGCAGGAAGAACCAGATGAGGAGGCAATTTGTCTTGATTCAGAGTCTGAAATTTCTGATGATGATGACCCAGAATATTTGCCAGAGGGTCAAGCTGGAGTTGTGGGTGTGTCTGGGAATCCATGAAGAAGACTCCTCTGATGATACAGAAGACTCATCTGATGAGTCCTCTGAAGAGGAAACTCAGACCCAGTCCAATAGATTGAGTAAAAACGGATCTTACTGGAATGAGAATCCCCCCATTCATGGCAGAACAAGAAGCCATAACATTCTGAGGAGCTGCCCAGGACCTACACCTGGATCACCAGCTGTTTCACCAAAAGATGCCTGGGATATGTTCATGAGTGACAACATCATTGAGGAGGTTCTAATATGTACCAACTTAGAGGGACGAAGAACAGCCACAGCAAAAGGGAAAGAGTGGAGAAGCATTGATAAAGAAGAATTGATGGCCTTCATCAATTCTTGCAGGGGGGGAGAAGAGCTGGGATGTGGCCTTGCAGGAGCTGTTTGTGGATCCGCTGCAAAATCCAATTTACAAGGCCACCATGGGGCTTAGGAGATATGAAGATATCCGCCGCGTCATACGGTTTGACGACAAGAGGACCAGGGCTCTGCGACTGGAAACACACCACATGGCGACATTTAGGTACGTGTGGGACTGTTTCCTGGACAACTGCAGAAGAAAGTTCATCCCCAGTGACTGTGTCACCATAGATGAGCAGCTTGTGCCATTCCGAGGCAGGTGCAAGTTACGGCAACACATGCCCAGCAAGCCTGCAAAATATGGGATAAAAATCTTCTGGATGTGCGACGCAAGGGTACCTTATGCAATAGATGGAATTGTCTATACCGGGAGACAGCCAGGTTCAGAGGAACCTTGGAGAGAATGTCGTCCAGCAATTGTGCAGTGGAATCAGACAGACAGGTGAATGTAAAGTACAATAGAGAAACTAATGTATTAAGTTTTAGCACAATACCTACATACTTTTTCCCAATCTTTAATAATGTGTATTTTATTTTTTTATTTGATTTCTCTGTAAGCAAAATAGTAAAACAGAATAAAATGCAATGCAATGCAACAGATTATGGCGTTAGAGTTTAAAGAATTCCATGTTGAGTAAATTTACAATCTTTTCCCCCTCTCATAGGTCGCAACATCACAATTAGCAACTTCTTCACCAGTGTCCCGCTGGCTGAGAAGCTCCTCGAGAAGAACCTGACCATTGTTGGGACTCTTTGCCAGAACAAATCGGACATACCACCTATCATGAAGCCATCCAAATCACGGGAGATTCATAGCTCAGAATTCGGATTCAATGGCAACATGACCATGGTGAGCTATGTGCAGAAGAAGGGAAAAGCTGTTGTCCTCCTGAGCACTATGCATGATGACAAAGCAGTGGATGACAGCAGTCAGAAGAAGAAACAATGGGAAGATGTGGGTTTAAAAAACAAAACACAGCCACCACCCAGCCACAAGAGGACATCAGACAGGAGGGCCAAAGGAAGAGGAAGAGGTGCACGATCTGCCCAGTTACCAAAGACAGAAAAGTCAGCAGCTAGTGTTCCCAGTGCACCAGGCCTGTGTGCAAGGAGCACAAACTCTTAGTGATCATTTGTGAGGCATGTCAAAATTGAGAAGGCAATTTGTGCTCTAGTGATGTGTTCAGTTGTATTTCATTTTGTTTGGTCACATTCACCAGTTTACAGTTGTTAAATTACAGATACAGTTCAGTTCAACAGCCGTGTTATCTGTTATCAGAGGTATGTGTATGTGTGACAAAATGACAAATAAACATGTTGCAAATATGAAATACATAAGTGTTTGGCTCCACTCACTGCTAAAGTAATTACTTGAAACAAATTATTATTATAGTATTAATTCATTTAATTTTAAATCACACTTGGATGTATGGGTCATTTTTGACCCATGTGTGTAAACTTGATGTAGTAATAAAAAAAGCTATTTTTGTTCATAAAGCATGAAAGTAAAAATGGAAATAGTGATTGGTGGTAATCAAAAACAAGATATTTAAAGAATACTTGGAATATTCAATCATAAAATAAATTGATTTCAAAAGATAGAACAAAGAAAAACTCAGCCAGCATGAAGAAAGTCAAAGATTTTCATGAAAATTTTCAACTTTTTTGAAGCCGAAATACTTCATGAAAATCTTTGACTTTTTTAAAGCCGAAATCTTTTCATGAAAATTTTGAACTTTTTTGAAGCAGAAATCTTTTCATCAAAATTTTCAAATTTTTTGAAGCCGAAATACTTCATGAAAGTTTTCAACCTTTTTGAAGCTGAAATACTTCATGAAAATTTTTACCTTTTTTAAAGCCAAAATCCTGTCATGAAAATTTTCAACTTTGTTGAAGCCGAAATCTTTTCATGAAAATTTTCAACTTTTTTGAAGCCGAACTCTTTTCATGAAAAATTTCAATTTTGTTGAAGCTGAAATCTTTTCATGGAAATTTTCAACTTTTTTGAAGCCAAAATCGTTTCATGAAGATCTTCAACTTTTTTGAAGCAAAAATCTTTTCATCAAAATTTTCAAATTTTTTGAAGCTGAAATACTTCATGAAAATGTTCAACTTTTTTGAAGCCGAAATCTTTTCATGAAAATTTTCAACTTTTTTGAAGGCTAAATCTTTTCATGAAAATTTTTAACTTTGTTGAAGCAGAAATCTTTTCATGAAAATTTTCAACTTTGTTGAAGCAGAAATCTTTTCATGAAAATTTTAAAGCAGAAATCTTTTCATGAAAATTTTCAACTTTTTTGAAGCTGAAATCTTTTCATGTAAATTTTCAACTTTTTTGAAACCAAAATACTTCATGAAAATTTTTGACTTTTTTGAAGCCGAAATCTTTTCATGAAAATCTTCGACTTTTTTGAAGCAGAAATCTTTTTATGAAAATTTTCAACTTTTTTGAAGCAGAAATCTTTTCATGAAAATTTTAAAGCAGAAATCTTTTCATGAAAATTTTCAACTTTTTTGAAGCTGAAATCTTTTCATGTAAATTTTCAACTTTTTTGAAACCAAAATACTTCATGAAAATTTTCGACTTTTTTGAAGCCGAAATCTTTTCATGAAAATCTTCGACTTTTTTGAAGCAGAAATCTTTTTATGAAAATTTTCAACTTTTTTGAAGCAGAAATCTTTTCATGAAAATTTTCAACTTTTTTAAAGCCAAAATCCTGTAATGAAAAATTTCAATTTTGTTGAAGCAGAAATCTTTTCATGAAAATTTTCAATTTTGTTGAAGCAGAAATCTTTTCATGAAAATTTTCAACTTTGTTGAAGCAGAAATCTTTTCATGAAAATTTTAAAGCAGAAATCTTTTCATGAAAATTTTCAACTTTTTTGAAGCCGAAATCTTTTCATGTAAACTTTCAACTTTTTTGAAACCAAAATACTTCATGAAAATTTTTGACTTTTTTGAAGCCGAAATCTTTTCATGAAAATCTTCAACGTTTTTGAAGCAGAAATCTTTTCATGAAAATTTTCAAATTTTTTAAAGCCAAAATCCTGTAATGAAAAATTTCAATTTTGTTGAAGCAGAAATCTTTTCATGAAAATTTTCAACTTTGTTGAAGCAGAAATCTTTTCATGAAAATTTTAAAGCAGAAATCTTTTCATGAAAATTTTCAACTTTTTTGAAGCCGAAATCTTTTCATGTAAATTTTCAACTTTTTTGAAACCCAAATACTTCATGAAAATTTTTGACTTTTTTGAAGCCGAAATCTTTTCATGAAAATTTTCAACTTTTTTGAAGCAGAAATCTTTTCATGAAAATTTTCAACTTTTTTAAAGCCAAAATCCTGTAATGAAAAATTTCAATTTTGTTCTAGCTGAAATCTTTTCATGGAAATTTTCAACTTTTTTGAAGCCAAAATCTTGTCATGAAAATTTTCAACTTTTTTGAAGCAGAAATCTTTTCATAAAAATTATCAACTTTTTTGAAAATGAAACCTTTTCATCAAAATTTTCAACTTTTTTGAAGCCGAAATCTTTTCATGTAAATTTTTAACTTTTTTGAAACCGAAATACTTCATGGAAATGTTCAACTTTTTTGAAGCCGAAATCTTTTCATGAAAATTTTGAACTTTTTTGAAGCAGAAATCTTTTCATCAAAATTTTCAAATTTTTTGAAGCTGAAATACTTCATGAAATTTTTTACCTTTTTTAAAGCCAAAATCCTGTCATGAAAATTTTCAACTTTGTTGAAGCCGAAATCTTTTCATGAAAATTTTGAACTTTTTTGAAGCAGAAATCTTTTCATCAAAATTTTCAAATTTTTTGAAGCTGAAATACTTCATGAAATTTTTTACCTTTTTTAAAGCCAAAATCCTGTCATGAAAATTTTCAACTTTGTTGAAGCCGAAATCTTTTCATGAAAATCTTCAACTTTTTTGAAGCAGAAATACTTTATGAAAATGTTCAACTTTTTTGAAGCCGAAATCTTTTCATGAAAATTTTCAACTTTTTTGAAGGCTAAATCTTTTCATGAAAATTTTTAACTTTGTTGAAGCAGAAATCTTTTCATGTAAATTTTCAACTTTTTTGAAACCAAAATACTTCATGAAAATTTTCGACTTTTTTGAAGCCGAAATCTTTTCATGAAAATCTTCGACTTTTTTGAAGCAGAAATCTTTTTATGAAAATTTTCAATTTTGTTGAAGCAGAAATCTTTTCATGAAAATTTTCAACTTTGTTGAAGCAGAAATCTTTTCATGAAAATTTTCAACTTTGTTGAAGCAGAAATCTTTTCATGAAAATTTTCAACTTTTTTGAAGCCGAAATCTTTTCATGTAAACTTTCAACTTTTTTGAAACCAAAATACTTCATGAAAATTTTTGACTTTTTTGAAGCCGAAATCTTTTCATGAAAATTTTCAACTTTTTTAAAGCCAAAATCCTGTAATGAAAAATTTCAATTTTGTTGAAGCAGAAATCTTTTCATGAAAATTTTCAACTTTGTTGAAGCAGAAATCTTTTCATGAAAATTTTAAAGCAGAAATCTTTTCATGAAAATTTTCAACTTTTTTGAAGCCGAAATCTTTTCATGTAAATTTTCAACTTTTTTGAAACCAAAATACTTCATGAAAATTTTTGACTTTTTTGAAGCCGAAATCTTTTCATGAAAATTTTCAACTTTTTTGAAGCAGAAATCTTTTCATGAAAATTTTCAACTTTTTTAAAGCCAAAATCCTGTAATGAAAAATTTCAATTTTGTTCTAGCTGAAATCTTTTCATGGAAATTTTCAACTTTTTTGAAGCCAAAATCTTGTCATGAAAATTTTCAACTTTTTTGAAGCAGAAATCTTTTCATAAAAATTATCAACTTTTTTGAAAATGAAACCTTTTCATCAAAATTTTCAACTTTTTTGAAGCCGAAATCTTTTCATGTAAATTTTTAACTTTTTTGAAACCGAAATACTTCATGGAAATGTTCAACTTTTTTGAAGCCGAAATCTTTTCATGAAAATTTTGAACTTTTTTGAAGCAGAAATCTTTTCATCAAAATTTTCAAATTTTTTGAAGCTGAAATACTTCATGAAATTTTTTACCTTTTTTAAAGCCAAAATCCTGTCATGAAAATTTTCAACTTTGTTGAAGCCGAAATCTTTTCATGAAAATCTTCAACTTTTTTGAAGCAGAAATACTTTATGAAAATGTTCAACTTTTTTGAAGCCGAAATCTTTTCATGAAAATTTTCAACTTTTTTGAAGGCTAAATCTTTTCATGAAAATTTTTAACTTTGTTGAAGCAGAAATCTTTTCATGAAAATTTTCAACTTTGTTGAAGCAGAAATCTTTTCATGAAAATTTTCAAGCAGAAATCTTTTCATGAAAATTTTCAACTTTTTTGAAGCTGAAATCTTTTCATGTAAATTTTCAACTTTTTTGAAACCAAAATACTTCATGAAAATTTTTGACTTTTTTGAAGCCGAAATCTTTTCATGAAAATCTTCGACTTTTTTGAAGCAGAAATCTTTTTATGAAAATTTTCAACTTTTTTGTAGCCGAAATGTTTTCATTAAAATTTTCAACTTTTTTAAATCCGAAATCTTTTCATGAAAATCTTTGACTTTTTTAATGCAGAAATATTTTTATGAAAATTTTCAAGCAGAAATCTTTTCATGAAAATTTTCAATTTTTTTAAGCAGAAATCTTTTCATGTAAATTTTCAACTTTTTTGAATCCGAAATACTTCATGAAAATTTTCAACTTTTTTGTAGCCGAAATGTTTTCATTAAAATTTTCAACTTTTTTAAATCCGAAATCTTTTCATGAAAATCTTTGACTTTTTTAATGCAGAAATATTTTTATGAAAATTTTCAAGCAGAAATCTTTTCATGTAAATTTTCAACTTTTTTGAATCCGAAATACTTCATGAAAATTTTCAACTTTTTTGAAGCCGAAATGTTTTCATTAAAATTTTCAACTTTTTTAAATCCGAAATCTTTTCATGAATCTTTTCATGAAAATTTTGAAGCAGAAATCTTTTCATGAAAATTTTCAACTTTTTTGAAGCCGAAATCTTTTCATGAAAGTTTTCAACTTTTTGAAGCAAAAATACTTCATGAAAATTTTCAACTTTTTAAAAAGCTTGAAATTTTCAACTTTTTTGAAACAGAAATCTTTTCATGTAAATTTTGAACTTTTTTGAAGCCGAAATACTTATTGAAAATTTTCAACTTTTTTGAAGTCGAAATACTTCATGAAAGTTTTCAACTTTTTCAAAGCTGAAATACTTCATGAAAGTTTTCAACTTTTTTAAAGCTGAAATCTTTATATGTAAATTTTCAACTTTATTCAAACTGATATTCTACATTTTCTAACATGTTTTTGAGACATAAAGTGACACTTACTGTTCAGACTACATTTTCTAACTGAAAGCGTCGTTTCAAAGTAAAAATACTGTTAGAAGGAGTGTTTCAGACAAAATTAGTTGAAACAGCTGTACTGCTAACAATCAACGATATTAACAGCTTTAGTGATCAAATTGAGCGTATCTTGCGAAGCTGAGCTCGAAAGTGACATGAAACATGTTTTTGAGACATAAAATGACACTTACTGTTCAGACTACATTTTCTAACTCAAAGTGCCGTTTCAAAGTAAAAATACTGTTAGAAGGAGTGATTCAGACAATATTAGATGAAACAGCTGTACTGGTAACAAATGAGCGCAGTTACATGAAATGACATCAAAATCAACATTCCCTGAGCCAGACAACGCTATTAACAGCTTTAGTGATCAAATTGAGCGTATCTTGCGAAGCTGAGCTCGAAAGTGACATGAAACATGTTTTTCAGACATAAAGTGACACTTACAATGAATACCTGTCCTGACTACATTTTTTAACTCAAAGTGTCGTTTCAAAGTAAAAATACTGTTAGAAGGAGTGATTCATCAAAAATAAGATGAAACAGCAGCACTGGTAACAAATGAGCGCAGTTACATGAAATGACATCAAAATCAACATTCCCTGAGCCAGACAACGCTATTAACAGCTTTAGTGATCAAATTGAGCGTATCTTGCGAAGCTGAGCTCGAAAGTGACATGAAACATGTTTTTGAGACATAAAGTGACACTTACAGTGAATACCTGTCCTGACTACATTTTCTAACTCAAAGTGTCGTTTCAAAGTAAAAATACTGTTAGAAGGAGTGATTCAGACAAAATTAGATGAAACAGCAGCACTGGTAACAAATGAGCGCAGTTACATGAAATGACATCAAAATCAACATTCCCTGAGCCAGACAACGCTATTAACAGCTTTAGTGATCAAATTGAGCGTTTCTTGCGAAGCTGAGCTCGAAAGTGACATGAAACATGTTTTTGAGACATAAAGTGACACTTACAGTGAATACCTGTCCTGACTACATTTTTTAACTCAAAGTGTCGTTTCAAAGTAAAAATACTGTTAGAAGGAGTGATTCATCAAAAATAAGATGAAACAGCAGCACTGGTAACAAATGAGCGCAGTTACATGAAATGACATCAAAATCAACATTCCCTGAGCCAGACAACGCTATTAACAGCTTTAGTGATCAAATTGAGCGTATCTTGCGAAGCTGAGCTCGAAAGTGACATGAAACATGTTTTTGAGACATAAAGTGACACTTACAGTGAATACCTGTTCTGACTACATTTTCTAACTCAAAGTGTCGTTTCAAAGTAAAAATATTGTTAGAAGGAGTGATTCAGACAAAATTAGATGAAACAGCAGCACTGGTAACAAATGAGCGCAGTTACATGAAATGACATCAAAATCAACATTCCCTGAGCCAGACAACGCTATTAACAGCTTTAGTGATCAAATTGAGCGTATCTTGCGAAGCTGAGCTCGAAAGTGACATGAAACATGTTTTTGAGACATAAAGTGACACTTACAGTGAATACCTGTTCTGACTACATTTTCTAACTCAAAGTGTCGTTTCAAAGTAAAAATACTGTTAGAAGGAGTGATTCAGACAAAATTAGATGAAACAGCAGCACTGGTAACAAATGAGCGCAGTTACATGAAATGACATCAAAATCAACATTCCCTGAGCCAGACAACGCTATTAACAGCTTTAGTGATCAAATTGAGCGTATCTTGCGAAGCTGAGCTCGAAAGTGACATGAAACATGTTTTTGAGACATAAAGTGACACTTACAGTGAATACCTGTTCTGACTACATTTTCTAACTCAAAGTGTCGTTTCAAAGTAAAAATACTGTTAGAAGGAGTGATTCAGACAAAATTAGATGAAACAGCAGCACTGGTAACAAACAACGATATTAACAGCTTTAGTGATCAAATTGAGCGTATCTTGCGAAGCTGAGCTCGAAAGTGACATGAAACAAGTTTTTGAGACATAAAGTGACACTTACTGTTCAGACTACATTTTTAACTCAAAGTGCCGTTTCAAAGTAAAAATACTGTTAGAAGGAGTGATTCAGACAAAATTAGATGAAACAGCTGTACTGGTAACAAATGAGCGCAGTTACATGAAATGACATCAAAATCAACATTCCCTGAGCCAGACAACGCTATTAACAGCTTTAGTGATCAAATTGAGCGTATCTTGCGAAGTTGTGCTCGAAAGTGACATGAAACATGTTTTGAACAGTAAGTGTCACTTTATGTCTCAAAAACATGTTTCATGTCACTTTCGAGCTCAGCTTCGCAAGATACGCTCAATTTGATCACTAAAGCTGTTAATAGCGTTGTCTGGCTCAGGGAATGTTGATTTTGATGTCATTTCATGTAACTGCGCTCATTTTTTACCACTACAGCTGTTTCATCTAATTTTGCCTGAAACACTCCTTCTAACAGTATTTTTACTTTGAAACGACGCTTTCAGTTAGAAAATGTAGTCAGAACAGGTATTCACTGTAAGTGTCACTTTATGTCTCAAAAACATGTTTCATGTCACTTTCGAGCTCAGCTTCGCAAGATACGCTCAATTTGATCACTAAAGCTGTTAATAGCGTTGTCTGGCTCAGGGAATGTTGATTTTGATGTCATTTCATGTAACTGCGCTCATTTGTTACCACTACAGCTGTTTCATCTAATTTTGTCTGAATCACTCCCTCTAACAGTATTTTTACTTTGAAACGACACTTTGAGTTAGAAAATGTAGTCTGAACAGTAAGTGTCACTTTTTGTCTGAAAAACATGTTTCATGTCACTTTCGAGCTCAGCTTCGCAAGATACGCTCAATTTGATCACTAAAGCTGTTAATAGCGTTGTCTGGCTCAGGGAATGTTGATTTTGATGTCATTTCATGTAACTGCGCTCATTTTTTACCACTACAGCTGTTTCATCTAATTTTGCCTGAAAAACTCCTTCTAACAGTATTTTTACTTTGAAACGACACTTTGAGTTAGAAAATGCAGTCTGAACAGTAAGTGTCACTTTTTGTCTGAAAAACATGTTTCATGTCACTTTCGAGCTCAGCTTCGCAAGATACGCTCAATTTGATCACTAAAGCTGTTAATATCGTTGTTTGTTACCAGTACAGCTGTTTCATCTAATTTTGTCTGAATCACTCCCTCTAACAGTATTTTTACTTTGAAACGACACTTTGAGTTAGAAAATGTAGAATATCAGTTTGAATAAAGTCGAAAATTTTCATGAAAAGATTTCTGCTTCAAAAAAGTATAAATTTTTCATGACAGGATTTTGGCTTTAAAAAAGGTAAAAATTTTCATGAAAAGATTTCGGCTTCAAAAAAGTTGAAAATTTTCATGAAAAGATTTACACTTCAAAAAAGTTGAAAATGTTCATGAATTTTTTCGACTTCAAAAAAGTCTAAGATTTTCATGAAAAGATTTCTGCTTCAAAAACTTGAAAATTTTCATGAAAAGATTTCGTATTCAAAAAAGTTGAAAATTTTCATGAAAATATTTACACTTCAAAAAAGTTGAAAATGTTCATGAATTTTTTCGACTTCAAAAAAGTTGAAAAAATGTCATGAACTATTTCGGCATCAAAAAAGTTGAAAATTTACATTAAAAGATTTCGGCTTCAAAAAAGTCAAAAATTTTCATGAAGTATTTCGGCTTCAAAAAAGTTGAAAATTTTCATGAAAAGATTTCTGCTTCAAAAAGTTTAAAATTTTCATGTATTTTTTCAACTTCAAAAAAGTTAAAAATTTTCATCAAAAGATTTCTGCTTCAAAATAGTTGACAATTTTCATGAATAGATTTCTGCTTCAAAAAAGTTGAAAATTTTCATGAACTATTTCGGCATCAAAAAAGTTGAAAATTTACATTAAAAGATTTCGGCTTTCAAAAAATTTAAAAATTTTCATGAAGTATTTCGGCTTCAAAAAAGTTGAAAATTTTCATGAAAAGATTTCTGCTTCAAAAAGTTGAAAATTTGCATGAAAAGATTTCGGCTTCAAAAAAGTTGAAAATTTTCATGAAGTATTTGGGCTTCAAAAAAGTCAATGATTTTCATGAAAAGATTTCTGCTTCAGAAAAGTCGAACATTTTCATGAAGTATTTCGGCTTCAAAAAGGTTGAAAATTTACATTAAAAGATTTGGGCTTCAAAAAAGTCAACGATTTTCATGAAAAGATTTCGGCTTCAAAAAAGTTGAAAATTTTCATGAAATAATTTCAGCTTCAGAAAAGTTGAAAATTTTCATGACAGGATTATGGCTTTAAAAAAGGTAAGAATTTTCATGAAGTATTTCGGCTTCAAAAAAGTTAAAAATTTTCATCAAAAGATTTCTGCTTGAGAAAAGTTGAAAATTTTCATGAAAAGATTTCGGCTTCAAAAAAGTTGAAAATTTTCTTGAAGTATTTCGGCTTCAAAAAAGTTGAAAATTTTCATGACAAGATTTCGGCTTCAAAAAAGTTGAAAATTTTCATGAAATAATTTCGGCTTCAAAAAAGTTGAAAATTTTCATGAAAAGATTTCGGCTTCAAAAAAGTTGAAAATTTTCATGACAGGATTTTGGCTTTACAAAAAGTAAAAATTTTCATAAAGTATTTCGGCTTCAAAAAGGTTGAAAACTTTCATGAACTATTTCGACTTCAAAAAAGTCGAAGATTTTCATGAAAAGATTTCTGCTTCAAAAAAGTTGAAAATTTTCATTAAAAGATTTCGGCTTCAAAAAATTCAAAAACTTTCATGAAGTATTTCGGCTTCAAAAAGGTTGAAAATTTACATTAAAAGATTTGGGCTTCAAAAAAGTCAACGATTTTCATGAAAAGATTTCTGCTTCAAAAAAGTTGAAAATTTTCATGAAAAGATTTCGGCTTCAAAAAGTTTGAAAATTTTCATGAAAAGATTTCGGCTTCAAAAAAGTTAAAAATGTTCATGAATTTTTTCGACGTCAAAAAATTCTAAGATTTTCATGAAAAGATTTCAGCTTCAAAAAAGTCAAAGATTTTCTTGAAAAGATTTCTGCTTCAAAAAAGTTGAAAATTTTCATGACAGGATTTTGGCTTTAAAAAACTTGAAAATTTTCATGAAAAGATTTCGGCTTCAAAAAGGTTGAAAACTTTCATGAACTATTTCGACTTCAAAAAAGTCGAAGATTTTCATGAAAAGATTTCTGCTTCAAAAAAGTTGAAAATTTTCATTAAAAGATTTCGGCTTCAAAAAATTCCAAAACTTTCATGAAGTATTTCGGCTTCAAAAAAGTTGAAAATTTTCATGAAAAGATTTCGGCTTCAAAAAAGTTGAAAATTTTCATGAAGTATTTCGTCTGCAAAAAAGTCGAAGATTTTCATGAAAAGATCTCTGCTTCAAAAAAGTTGAACATTTTCATGAAAAGATTTCGGCTTCAAAAAAGTTTAAAATGTTCATGAAAAGATTTCGGCTTCAAAAAAGTTGAAAACTTTCATGAAGTATTTCGGCATCAAAAAAGTTGAAAACTTTAATGAAGTATTTCGGCTTCAAAAATGTTGAAAATTTTCATGAAAAGATTTCTATTTCAAAAAAGTTGAAAATTTTCATGAAAAGATTTCGGCTTCAAAAAAGTTGAAAATTTTCATGAAAAGATTTCAGCTTCAAAAAAGTCAAAGATTTTCTTGAAAAGATTTCTGCTTCAAAAAAGTTGAAAATTTTCATGAAAAGATTTCGGCTTCAAAAAAGTTGAAAATTTTCATGAAAAGATTTCGGCTTCAAAAAAGTTGAAAATTTTCATCAAGTATTTCGGCTTCAAAAAAGTCAAAGTATTTCATGAAAAGATTTCTGCTTCAAAAAAGTTGAAAATTTACATGAAAAGATTTCGGCTTCAAAAAAGTTGAAAATTTACATGAAAAGATTTCGGCTTCAAAAAAGTTGAAAATTTTCATGAAAAGATTTCGGCATCAAAAAAGTCTAAAACTTTCATGAACTATTTCGGCATCAAAAAAGTCTAAAACTTTCATGAAGTATTTCTGCTTTAAAAATGTCAAAGTGACCCGGTTGAGTTTTTATTTTCTACATCTTTGCAATAAATTCATCTCTTCATTCAGTATTCAAGTTATTCCTCAATTAACTTGTTTTTGATCATCATACATCCTTATTTTATTTTTTCCTTTCTTACTTTTTGAATAAAAAACATTTTTGTATCATTACCCTTCTAATGCACAACATGGGTCAAAAATGAATCCACTTTCTATGTTATTTCATGTATGGCTGAGTGTTTCTATGATATATCTTTGAAATAAATACATTTTATCATTTTCTTTTCCAAGTATGCAGTAAATATCTTGTTTTTGTTAAGCACAAATCATCATTTGTATTTTTCCTTTCTTACTTTATGAACGAGCACAGCTTTTGTATTTCTACATCAAGTCAGAAACGACCCCAGAAACGACCCACATGCATTTACTATAGCATTTGCTGTGAAACGTGGTTGTTTCAGACATTTCACAGCTCAGCACAGCTCCCTTGGAACATCTAATACATGTAAGTATTGTTTTTAAATTGTTCTAACATCACTTTAGAAAATATTTGATGACAATTGTGAAAGATAACTGTACATAACATTTGATTAGGTTTAGGTTACCTTGAGAGTGAGTACATTACTTGTCAGAAAGTTACAAGTAATTACTATTAGCTAGCTAGCTGTTGACACTTCTATTTTAGTTAGCTAATTCTATTGTAGTTAGCTAACTATTATGTAGATTGCTAGGCTACTTAGCAAAGTACTTAGCTAAGCTACTTAGCCAAGTCACCAAAATAAAACTCTATGTATGTGTATGTATATTGATGTGCATCTGAAAATTTTATTGTGCTTTTGATTTTCTTTATCCAGAGTATGGCTGGTCCCAGATTTACTACTGAGATGGTTGTAGCGATGCTGCAGGAAGAACCAGATGAGGAGGCAATTTGTCTTGATTCAGAGTCTGAAATTTCTGATGATGATGACCCAGAATATTTGCCAGAGGGTCAAGCTGGAGTTGTGGGTGTGTCTGGGAATCCATGAAGAAGACTCCTCTGATGATACAGAAGACTCATCTGATGAGTCCTCTGAAGAGGAAACTCAGACCCAGTCCAATAGATTGAGTAAAAACGGATCTTACTGGAATGAGAATCCCCCCATTCATGGCAGAACAAGAAGCCATAACATTCTGAGGAGCTGCCCAGGACCTACACCTGGATCACCAGCTGTTTCACCAAAAGATGCCTGGGATATGTTCATGAGTGACAACATCATTGAGGAGGTTCTAATATGTACCAACTTAGAGGGACGAAGAACAGCCACAGCAAAAGGGAAAGAGTGGAGAAGCATTGATAAAGAAGAATTGATGGCCTTCATCAATTCTTGCAGGGGGGGAGAAGAGCTGGGATGTGGCCTTGCAGGAGCTGTTTGTGGATCCGCTGCAAAATCCAATTTACAAGGCCACCATGGGGCTTAGGAGATATGAAGATATCCGCCGCGTCATACGGTTTGACGACAAGAGGACCAGGGCTCTGCGACTGGAAACACACCACATGGCGACATTTAGGTACGTGTGGGACTGTTTCCTGGACAACTGCAGAAGAAAGTTCATCCCCAGTGACTGTGTCACCATAGATGAGCAGCTTGTGCCATTCCGAGGCAGGTGCAAGTTACGGCAACACATGCCCAGCAAGCCTGCAAAATATGGGATAAAAATCTTCTGGATGTGCGACGCAAGGGTACCTTATGCAATAGATGGAATTGTCTATACCGGGAGACAGCCAGGTTCAGAGGAACCTTGGAGAGAATGTCGTCCAGCAATTGTGCAGTGGAATCAGACAGACAGGTGAATGTAAAGTACAATAGAGAAACTAATGTATTAAGTTTTAGCACAATACCTACATACTTTTTCCCAATCTTTAATAATGTGTATTTTATTTTTTTATTTGATTTCTCTGTAAGCAAAATAGTAAAACAGAATAAAATGCAATGCAATGCAACAGATTATGGCGTTAGAGTTTAAAGAATTCCATGTTGAGTAAATTTACAATCTTTTCCCCCTCTCATAGGTCGCAACATCACAATTAGCAACTTCTTCACCAGTGTCCCGCTGGCTGAGAAGCTCCTCGAGAAGAACCTGACCATTGTTGGGACTCTTTGCCAGAACAAATCGGACATACCACCTATCATGAAGCCATCCAAATCACGGGAGATTCATAGCTCAGAATTCGGATTCAATGGCAACATGACCATGGTGAGCTATGTGCAGAAGAAGGGAAAAGCTGTTGTCCTCCTGAGCACTATGCATGATGACAAAGCAGTGGATGACAGCAGTCAGAAGAAGAAACAATGGGAAGATGTGGGTTTAAAAAACAAAACACAGCCACCACCCAGCCACAAGAGGACATCAGACAGGAGGGCCAAAGGAAGAGGAAGAGGTGCACGATCTGCCCAGTTACCAAAGACAGAAAAGTCAGCAGCTAGTGTTCCCAGTGCACCAGGCCTGTGTGCAAGGAGCACAAACTCTTAGTGATCATTTGTGAGGCATGTCAAAATTGAGAAGGCAATTTGTGCTCTAGTGATGTGTTCAGTTGTATTTCATTTTGTTTGGTCACATTCACCAGTTTACAGTTGTTAAATTACAGATACAGTTCAGTTCAACAGCCGTGTTATCTGTTATCAGAGGTATGTGTATGTGTGACAAAATGACAAATAAACATGTTGCAAATATGAAATACATAAGTGTTTGGCTCCACTCACTGCTAAAGTAATTACTTGAAACAAATTATTATTATAGTATTAATTCATTTAATTTTAAATCACACTTGGATGTATGGGTCATTTTTGACCCATGTGTGTAAACTTGATGTAGTAATAAAAAAAGCTATTTTTGTTCATAAAGCATGAAAGTAAAAATGGAAATAGTGATTGGTGGTAATCAAAAACAAGATATTTAAAGAATACTTGGAATATTCAATCATAAAATAAATTGATTTCAAAAGATAGAACAAAGAAAAACTCAGCCAGCATGAAGAAAGTCAAAGATTTTCATGAAAATTTTCAACTTTTTTGAAGCCGAAATACTTCATGAAAATCTTTGACTTTTTTAAAGCCGAAATCTTTTCATGAAAATTTTGAACTTTTTTGAAGCAGAAATCTTTTCATCAAAATTTTCAAATTTTTTGAAGCCGAAATACTTCATGAAAGTTTTCAACCTTTTTGAAGCTGAAATACTTCATGAAAATTTTTACCTTTTTTAAAGCCAAAATCGTTTCATGAAGATCTTCAACTTTTTTGAAGCAAAAATCTTTTCATGGAAATTTTCAACTTTTTTGAAGCCAAAATCGTTTCATGAAGATCTTCAACTTTTTTGAAGCAAAAATCTTTTCATCAAAATTTTCAAATTTTTTGAAGCTGAAATACTTCATGAAAATGTTCAACTTTTTTGAAGCCGAAATCTTTTCATGAAAATTTTCAACTTTTTTGAAGGCTAAATCTTTTCATGAAAATTTTTAACTTTGTTGAAGCAGAAATCTTTTCATGAAAATTTTCAACTTTGTTGAAGCAGAAATCTTTTCATGAAAATTTTAAAGCAGAAATCTTTTCATGAAAATTTTCAACTTTTTTGAAGCTGAAATCTTTTCATGTAAATTTTCAACTTTTTTGAAACCAAAATACTTCATGAAAATTTTTGACTTTTTTGAAGCCGAAATCTTTTCATGAAAATCTTCGACTTTTTTGAAGCAGAAATCTTTTTATGAAAATTTTCAACTTTTTTGAAGCAGAAATCTTTTCATGAAAATTTTAAAGCAGAAATCTTTTCATGAAAATTTTCAACTTTTTTGAAGCTGAAATCTTTTCATGTAAATTTTCAACTTTTTTGAAACCAAAATACTTCATGAAAATTTTCGACTTTTTTGAAGCCGAAATCTTTTCATGAAAATCTTCGACTTTTTTGAAGCAGAAATCTTTTTATGAAAATTTTCAACTTTTTTGAAGCAGAAATCTTTTCATGAAAATTTTCAACTTTTTTAAAGCCAAAATCCTGTAATGAAAAATTTCAATTTTGTTGAAGCAGAAATCTTTTCATGAAAATTTTCAATTTTGTTGAAGCAGAAATCTTTTCATGAAAATTTTCAACTTTGTTGAAGCAGAAATCTTTTCATGAAAATTTTAAAGCAGAAATCTTTTCATGAAAATTTTCAACTTTTTTGAAGCCGAAATCTTTTCATGTAAACTTTCAACTTTTTTGAAACCAAAATACTTCATGAAAATTTTTGACTTTTTTGAAGCCGAAATCTTTTCATGAAAATCTTCAACGTTTTTGAAGCAGAAATCTTTTCATGAAAATTTTCAAATTTTTTAAAGCCAAAATCCTGTAATGAAAAATTTCAATTTTGTTGAAGCAGAAATCTTTTCATGAAAATTTTCAACTTTGTTGAAGCAGAAATCTTTTCATGAAAATTTTAAAGCAGAAATCTTTTCATGAAAATTTTCAACTTTTTTGAAGCCGAAATCTTTTCATGTAAATTTTCAACTTTTTTGAAACCCAAATACTTCATGAAAATTTTTGACTTTTTTGAAGCCGAAATCTTTTCATGAAAATTTTCAACTTTTTTGAAGCAGAAATCTTTTCATGAAAATTTTCAACTTTTTTAAAGCCAAAATCCTGTAATGAAAAATTTCAATTTTGTTCTAGCTGAAATCTTTTCATGGAAATTTTCAACTTTTTTGAAGCCAAAATCTTGTCATGAAAATTTTCAACTTTTTTGAAGCAGAAATCTTTTCATAAAAATTATCAACTTTTTTGAAAATGAAACCTTTTCATCAAAATTTTCAACTTTTTTGAAGCCGAAATCTTTTCATGTAAATTTTTAACTTTTTTGAAACCGAAATACTTCATGGAAATGTTCAACTTTTTTGAAGCCGAAATCTTTTCATGAAAATTTTGAACTTTTTTGAAGCAGAAATCTTTTCATCAAAATTTTCAAATTTTTTGAAGCTGAAATACTTCATGAAATTTTTTACCTTTTTTAAAGCCAAAATCCTGTCATGAAAATTTTCAACTTTGTTGAAGCCGAAATCTTTTCATGAAAATTTTGAACTTTTTTGAAGCAGAAATCTTTTCATCAAAATTTTCAAATTTTTTGAAGCTGAAATACTTCATGAAATTTTTTACCTTTTTTAAAGCCAAAATCCTGTCATGAAAATTTTCAACTTTGTTGAAGCCGAAATCTTTTCATGAAAATCTTCAACTTTTTTGAAGCAGAAATACTTTATGAAAATGTTCAACTTTTTTGAAGCCGAAATCTTTTCATGAAAATTTTCAACTTTTTTGAAGGCTAAATCTTTTCATGAAAATTTTTAACTTTGTTGAAGCAGAAATCTTTTCATGTAAATTTTCAACTTTTTTGAAACCAAAATACTTCATGAAAATTTTCGACTTTTTTGAAGCCGAAATCTTTTCATGAAAATCTTCGACTTTTTTGAAGCAGAAATCTTTTTATGAAAATTTTCAATTTTGTTGAAGCAGAAATCTTTTCATGAAAATTTTCAACTTTGTTGAAGCAGAAATCTTTTCATGAAAATTTTCAACTTTGTTGAAGCAGAAATCTTTTCATGAAAATTTTCAACTTTTTTGAAGCCGAAATCTTTTCATGTAAACTTTCAACTTTTTTGAAACCAAAATACTTCATGAAAATTTTTGACTTTTTTGAAGCCGAAATCTTTTCATGAAAATTTTCAACTTTTTTAAAGCCAAAATCCTGTAATGAAAAATTTCAATTTTGTTGAAGCAGAAATCTTTTCATGAAAATTTTCAACTTTGTTGAAGCAGAAATCTTTTCATGAAAATTTTAAAGCAGAAATCTTTTCATGAAAATTTTCAACTTTTTTGAAGCCGAAATCTTTTCATGTAAATTTTCAACTTTTTTGAAACCAAAATACTTCATGAAAATTTTTGACTTTTTTGAAGCCGAAATCTTTTCATGAAAATTTTCAACTTTTTTGAAGCAGAAATCTTTTCATGAAAATTTTCAACTTTTTTAAAGCCAAAATCCTGTAATGAAAAATTTCAATTTTGTTCTAGCTGAAATCTTTTCATGGAAATTTTCAACTTTTTTGAAGCCAAAATCTTGTCATGAAAATTTTCAACTTTTTTGAAGCAGAAATCTTTTCATAAAAATTATCAACTTTTTTGAAAATGAAACCTTTTCATCAAAATTTTCAACTTTTTTGAAGCCGAAATCTTTTCATGTAAATTTTTAACTTTTTTGAAACCGAAATACTTCATGGAAATGTTCAACTTTTTTGAAGCCGAAATCTTTTCATGAAAATTTTCAACTTTTTTAAATCCGAAATCTTTTCATGAAAATCTTTGACTTTTTTAATGCAGAAATATTTTTATGAAAATTTTCAAGCAGAAATCTTTTCATGTAAATTTTCAACTTTTTTGAATCCGAAATACTTCATGAAAATTTTCAACTTTTTTGAAGCCGAAATGTTTTCATTAAAATTTTCAACTTTTTTAAATCCGAAATCTTTTCATGAATCTTTTCATGAAAATTTTGAAGCAGAAATCTTTTCATGAAAATTTTCAACTTTTTTGAAGCCGAAATCTTTTCATGAAAGTTTTCAACTTTTTGAAGCAAAAATACTTCATGAAAATTTTCAACTTTTTAAAAAGCTTGAAATTTTCAACTTTTTTGAAACAGAAATCTTTTCATGTAAATTTTGAACTTTTTTGAAAATGAAATCTTTTCATGAAAATTTTGAACTTTTTTGAAGACGAAATACTTATTGAAAATTTTCAACTTTTTTGAAGTCGAAATACTTCATGAAAGTTTTCAACTTTTTCAAAGCTGAAATACTTCATGAAAGTTTTCAACTTTTTTAAAGCTGAAATCTTTATATGTAAATTTTCAACTTTATTCAAACTGATATTCTACATTTTCTAACATGTTTTTGAGACATAAAGTGACACTTACTGTTCAGACTACATTTTCTAACTCAAAGTGTCGTTTCAAAGTAAAAATACTATTAGAAGGAGTGATTCAGACAAAATTAGATGAAACAGCTGTACTGATAAGAAATGAGCGCAGTTACATGAAATGACATCAAAATCAACATTCCCTGAGCCAGAAAACGCTATTAACAGCTTTAGTGATCAAATTGAGCGTATCTTGCGAAGCTGAGCTCGAAAGTGACATGAAACATGTTTTTGAGACATAAAATGACACTTACTGTTCAGACTACATTTTCTCACTCAAAGTGCCGTTTCAAAGTAAAAATACTGTTAGAAGGCGTGATTCAGACAAAATTAGATGAAACAGCTGTACTGGTAACAAACAACGATATTAACAGCTTTAGTGATCAAATTGAGCGTATCTTGCGAAGCTGAGCTCGAAAGTGACATGAAACATGTTTTTGAGACATAAAATGACACTTACTGTTCAGACTACATTTTCTAACTCAAAGTGCCGTTTCAAAGTAAAAATACTGTTAGAAGGAGTGATTCAGACAATATTAGATGAAACAGCTGTACTGGTACCAAATGAGCGCAGTTACATGAAATGACATCAAAATCAACATTCCCTGAGCCAGACAACGCTATTAACAGCTTTAGTGATCAAATTGAGCGTATCTTGCGAAGCTGAGCTCGAAAGTGACATGAAACATGTTTTTCAGACATAAAGTGACACTTACAATGAATACCTGTCCTGACTACATTTTTTAACTCAAAGTGTCGTTTCAAAGTAAAAATACTGTTAGAAGGAGTGATTCATCAAAAATAAGATGAAACAGCAGCACTGGTAACAAATGAGCGCAGTTACATGAAATGACATCAAAATCAACATTCCCTGAGCCAGACAACGCTATTAACAGCTTTAGTGATCAAATTGAGCGTATCTTGCGAAGCTGAGCTCGAAAGTGACATGAAACATGTTTTTGAGACATAAAGTGACACTTACAGTGAATACCTGTCCTGACTACATTTTCTAACTCAAAGTGTCGTTTCAAAGTAAAAATACTGTTAGAAGGAGTGATTCAGACAAAATTAGATGAAACAGCAGCACTGGTAACAAATGAGCGCAGTTACATGAAATGACATCAAAATCAACATTCCCTGAGCCAGACAACGCTATTAACAGTTTTAGTGATCAAATTGAGCGTTTCTTGCGAAGCTGAGCTCGAAAGTGACATGAAACATGTTTTTGAGACATAAAGTGACACTTACAGTGAATACCTGTCCTGACTACATTTTTTAACTCAAAGTGTCGTTTCAAAGTAAAAATACTGTTAGAAGGAGTGATTCATCAAAAATAAGATGAAACAGCAGCACTGGTAACAAATGAGCGCAGTTACATGAAATGACATCAAAATCAACATTCCCTGAGCCAGACAACGCTATTAACAGCTTTAGTGATCAAATTGAGCGTATCTTGCGAAGCTGAGCTCGAAAGTGACATGAAACATGTTTTTGAGACATAAAGTGACACTTACAGTGAATACCTGTTCTGACTACATTTTCTAACTCAAAGTGTCGTTTCAAAGTAAAAATACTGTTAGAAGGAGTGATTCAGACAAAATTAGATGAAACAGCAGCACTGGTAACAAATGAGCGCAGTTACATGAAATGACATCAAAATCAACATTCCCTGAGCCAGACAACGCTATTAACAGCTTTAGTGATCAAATTGAGCGTATCTTGCGAAGCTGAGCTCGAAAGTGACATGAAACATGTTTTTGAGACATAAAGTGACACTTACAGTGAATACCTGTTCTGACTACATTTTCTAACTCAAAGTGTCGTTTCAAAGTAAAAATACTGTTAGAAGGAGTGATTCAGACAAAATTAGATGAAACAGCAGCACTGGTAACAAATGAGCGCAGTTACATGAAATGACATCAAAATCAACATTCCCTGAGCCAGACAACGCTATTAACAGCTTTAGTGATCAAATTGAGCGTATCTTGCGAAGCTGAGCTCGAAAGTGACATGAAACATGTTTTTGAGACATAAAGTGACACTTACAGTGAATACCTGTTCTGACTACATTTTCTAACTCAAAGTGTCGTTTCAAAGTAAAAATACTGTTAGAAGGAGTGATTCAGACAAAATTAGATGAAACAGCAGCACTGGTAACAAACAACGATATTAACAGCTTTAGTGATCAAATTGAGCGTATCTTGCGAAGCTGAGCTCGAAAGTGACATGAAACAAGTTTTTGAGACATAAAGTGACACTTACTGTTCAGACTACATTTTTAACTCAAAGTGCCGTTTCAAAGTAAAAATACTGTTAGAAGGAGTGATTCAGACAAAATTAGATGAAACAGCTGTACTGGTAACAAATGAGCGCAGTTACATGAAATGACATCAAAATCAACATTCCCTGAGCCAGACAACGCTATTAACAGCTTTAGTGATCAAATTGAGCGTATCTTGCGAAGCTGAGCTCGAAAGTGACATGAAACATGTTTTTCAGACAAAAAGTGACACTTACTGTTCAGACTACATTTTCTAACTCAAAGTGTCGTTTCAAAGTAAAAATACTGTTAGAGGGAGTGATTCGAAGTTGTGCTCGAAAGTGACATGAAACATGTTTTGAACAGTAAGTGTCACTTTATGTCTCAAAAACATGTTTCATGTCACTTTCGAGCTCAGCTTCGCAAGATACGCTCAATTTGATCACTAAAGCTGTTAATATCGTTGATTGTTAGCAGTACAGCTGTTTCAACTAATTTTGTCTGAAACACTCCTTCTAACAGTATTTTTACTTTGAAACGACGCTTTCAGTTAGAAAATGTAGTCAGAACAGGTATTCACTGTAAGTGTCACTTTATGTCTCAAAAACATGTTTCATGTCACTTTCGAGCTCAGCTTCGCAAGATACGCTCAATTTGATCACTAAAGCTGTTAATAGCGTTGTCTGGCTCAGGGAATGTTGATTTTGATGTCATTTCATGTAACTGCGCTCATTTTTTACCACTACAGCTGTTTCATCTAATTTTGCCTGAAACACTCCTTCTAACAGTATTTTTACTTTGAAACGACGCTTTCAGTTAGAAAATGTAGTCAGAACAGGTATTCACTGTAAGTGTCACTTTATGTCTCAAAAACATGTTTCATGTCACTTTCGAGCTCAGCTTCGCAAGATACGCTCAATTTGATCACTAAAGCTGTTAATAGCGTTGTCTGGCTCAGGGAATGTTGATTTTGATGTCATTTCATGTAACTGCGCTCATTTTTTACCACTACAGCTGTTTCATCTAATTTTGCCTGAAACACTCCTTCTAACAGTATTTTTACTTTGAAACGACGCTTTCAGTTAGAAAATGTAGTCAGAACAGGTATTCACTGTAAGTGTCACTTTATGTCTCAAAAACATGTTTCATGTCACTTTCGAGCTCAGCTTCGCAAGATACGCTCAATTTGATCACTAAAGCTGTTAATAGCGTTGTCTGGCTCAGGGAATGTTGATTTTGATGTCATTTCATGTAACTGCGCTCATTTGTTACCACTACAGCTGTTTCATCTAATTTTGTCTGAATCACTCCCTCTAACAGTATTTTTACTTTGAAACGACACTTTGAGTTAGAAAATGTAGTCTGAACAGTAAGTGTCACTTTTTGTCTGAAAAACATGTTTCATGTCACTTTCGAGCTCAGCTTCGCAAGATACGCTCAATTTGATCACTAAAGCTGTTAATAGCGTTGTCTGGCTCAGGGAATGTTGATTTTGATGTCATTTCATGTAACTGCGCTCATTTTTTACCACTACAGCTGTTTCATCTAATTTTGCCTGAAAAACTCCTTCTAACAGTATTTTTACTTTGAAACGACACTTTGAGTTAGAAAATGCAGTCTGAACAGTAAGTGTCACTTTTTGTCTGAAAAACATGTTTCATGTCACTTTCGAGCTCAGCTTCGCAAGATACGCTCAATTTGATCACTAAAGCTGTTAATATCGTTGTTTGTTACCAGTACAGCTGTTTCATCTAATTTTGTCTGAATCACTCCCTCTAACAGTATTTTTACTTTGAAACGACACTTTGAGTTAGAAAATGTAGAATATCAGTTTGAATAAAGTCGAAAATTTTCATGAAAAGATTTCTGCTTCAAAAAAGTATAAATTTTTCATGACAGGATTTTGGCTTTAAAAAAGGTAAAAATTTTCATGAAAAGATTTCGGCTTCAAAAAAGTTGAAAATTTTCATGAAAAGATTTACACTTCAAAAAAGTTGAAAATGTTCATGAATTTTTTCGACTTCAAAAAAGTCTAAGATTTTCATGAAAAGATTTCTGCTTCAAAAACTTGAAAATTTTCATGAAAAGATTTCGTATTCAAAAAAGTTGAAAATTTTCATGAAAATATTTACACTTCAAAAAAGTTGAAAATGTTCATGAATTTTTTCGACTTCAAAAAAGTTGAAAAAATGTCATGAACTATTTCGGCATCAAAAAAGTTGAAAATTTACATTAAAAGATTTCGGCTTCAAAAAAGTCAAAAATTTTCATGAAGTATTTCGGCTTCAAAAAAGTTGAAAATTTTCATGAAAAGATTTCGGCTTCAAAAAAGTTGAAAATTTTCATGAAAAGATTTACACTTCAAAAAAGTTGAAAATGTTCATGAATTTTTTCGACTTCAAAAAAGTCTAAGATTTTCATGAAAAGATTTCTATTTCAAAAACTTGAAAATTTTCATGAAAAGATTTCGGCTTCAAAAAAGTTGAAAATTTTCATGAAAAGATTTCTGCTTCAAAAAGTTTAAAATTTTCATGTATTTTTTCAACTTCAAAAAAGTTAAAAATTTTCATCAAAAGATTTCTGCTTCAAAATAGTTGACAATTTTCATGAATAGATTTCTGCTTCAAAAAAGTTGAAAATTTTCATGAACTATTTCGGCATCAAAAAAGTTGAAAATTTACATTAAAAGATTTCGGCTTTCAAAAAAGTAAAAAATTTTCATGAAGTATTTCGGCTTCAAAAAAGTTGAAAATTTTCATGAAAAGATTTCTGCTTCAAAAAGTTGAAAATTTTCATGAAAAGATTTCGGCTTCAAAAAAGTTGAAAATTTTCATGAAGTATTTCGGCTTCAAAAAAGTCAATGATTTTCATGAAAAGATTTCTGCTTCAGAAAAGTCGAACATTTTCATGAAGTATTTCGGCTTCAAAAAGGTTGAAAATTTACATTAAAAGATTTGGGCTTCAAAAAAGTCAACGATTTTCATGAAAAGATTTCGGCTTCAAAAAAGTTGAAAATTTTCATGAAATAATTTCAGCTTCAGAAAAGTTGAAAATTTTCATGACAGGATTATGGCTTTAAAAAAGGTAAGAATTTTCATGAAGTATTTCGGCTTCAAAAAAGTTAAAAATTTTCATCAAAAGATTTCTGCTTGAGAAAAGTTGAAAATTTTCATGAAAAGATTTCGGCTTCAAAAAAGTTGAAAATTTTCTTGAAGTATTTCGGCTTCAAAAAAGTTGAAAATTTTCATGACAAGATTTCGGCTTCAAAAAAGTTGAAAATTTTCATGAAATAATTTCGGCTTCAAGAAAGTTGAAAATTTTCATGAAAAGATTTCGGCTTCAAAAAAGTTGAAAATTTTCATGACAGGATTTTGGCTTTACAAAAAGTAAAAATTTTCATAAAGTATTTCGGCTTCAAAAAGGTTGAAAACTTTCATGAACTATTTCGACTTCAAAAAAGTCGAAGATTTTCATGAAAAGATTTCTGCTTCAAAAAAATTGAAAATTTTCATTAAAAGATTTCGGCTTCAAAAAATTTGAAAATTTTCATGAAAAGATTTCGGCTTCAAAAAAGTTGAAAATTTTCATGAAAAGATTTACACTTCAAAAAAGTTGAAAATGTTCATGAATTTTTTCGACTTCAAAAAAGTCTAAGATTTTCATGAAAAGATTTCTATTTCAAAAACTTGAAAATTTTCATGAAAAGATTTCGGCTTCAAAAAAGTTGAAAATTTTCATGAAAATATTTACACTTCAAAAAAGTTGAAAATGTTCATGAATTTTTTCGACTTCAAAAAAGTTGAAAAAATGTCATGAACTATTTCGGCATCAAAAAAGTTGAAAATTTACATTAAAAGATTTCGGCTTCAAAAAAGTCAAAAATTTTCATGAAGTATTTCGGTTTCAAAAAAGTTGAAAATTTTCATGAAAAGATTTCGGCTTCAAAAAAGTTGAAAATTTTCATGAAAAGATTTCTGCTTCAAAAACTTGAAAATTTTCATGAAAAGATTTCGGCTTCAAAAAAGTTGAAAATTTTCATGAAAAGATTTACACTTCAAAAAAGTTGAAAATGTTCATGAATTTTTTCGACTTCAAAAAAGTCTAAGATTTTCATGAAAAGATTTCTGCTTCAAAAACTTGAAAATTTTCATGAAAAGATTTCGGCTTCAAAAAAGTTGAAAATTTTAATGAAAAGATTTCGGCTTCAAAAATGTTGAAAATTTTCATGAATAGATTTCGACTTCAAAAAAGTCGAACATTTTCATGAATAGATTTCGGCTTCAAAAATGTTGAAAATTTTCATGAACTATTTCGGCATCAAAAAAGTTGAAAATTTTCATGAACTATTTCGGCATCAAAAAAGTTGAAAATTTTCATGAACTATTTCGGCTTCAAAAATGTTGAAAATTTTCATGAACTATTTCGGCATCAAAAAAGTTGAAAATTTTCATGAAAAGATTTCTGCTTCAAAAAGTTTAAAATTTTCATGTATTTTTTCAACTTCAAAAAAGTTAAAAATTTTCATCAAAAGATTTCTGCTTCAAAATAGTTGACAATTTTCATGAATAGATTTCTGCTTCAAAAAAGTTGAAAATTTTCATGAACTATTTCGGCATCAAAAAAGTTGAAAATTTACATTAAAAGATTTCGGCTTTCAAAAAAGTAAAAAATTTTCATGAAGTATTTCGGCTTCAAAAAAGTTGAAAATTTTCATGAAAAGATTTCTGCTTCAAAAAGTTGAAAATTTTCATGAAAAGATTTCGGCTTCAAAAAAGTTGAAAATTTTCATGAACTATTTCGGCATCAAAAAAGTTGAAAATTTGCATGAAAAGATTTCGGCTTCAAAAAAGTTGAAAATTTTCATGAAGTATTTGGGCTTCAAAAAAGTCAATGATTTTCATGAAAAGATTTCTGCTTCAGAAAAGTCGAACATTTTCATGAAGTATTTCGGCTTCAAAAAGGTTGAAAATTTACATTAAAAGATTTGGGCTTCAAAAAAGTCAACGATTTTCATGAAAAGATTTCGGCTTCAAAAAAGTTGAAAATTTTCATGAAATAATTTCAGCTTCAGAAAAGTTGAAAATTTTCATGACAGGATTATGGCTTTAAAAAAGGTAAGAATTTTCATGAAGTATTTCGGCTTCAAAAAAGTTAAAAATTTTCATCAAAAGATTTCTGCTTGTGAAAAGTTGAAAATTTTCATGAAAAGATTTCGGCTTCAAAAAAGTTGAAAATTTTCTTGAAGTATTTCGGCTTCAAAAAAGTTGAAAATTTTCATGACAAGATTTCGGCTTCAAAAAAGTTGAAAATTTTCATGAAATAATTTCGGCTTCAAAAAAGTTGAAAATTTTCATGACAAGATTTCGGCTTCAAAAAAGTTGAAAATTTTCATGAAATAATTTCGGCTTCAAAAAAGTTGAAAATTTTCATGAAAAGATTTCGGCTTCAAAAAAGTTGAAAATTTTCATGACAGGATTTTGGCTTTACAAAAAGTAAAAATTTTCATAAAGTATTTCGGCTTCAAAAAGGTTGAAAACTTTCATGAACTATTTCGACTTCAAAAAAGTCGAAGATTTTCATGAAAAGATTTCTGCTTCAAAAAAGTTGAAAATTTTCATTAAAAGATTTCGGCTTCAAAAAATTCAAAAACTTTCATGAAGTATTTCGGCTTCAAAAAGGTTGAAAATTTACATTAAAAGATTTGGGCTTCAAAAAGTCAACGATTTTCATGAAAAGATTTCTGCTTCAAAAAAGTTGAAAATTTTCATGAAAAGATTTCGGCTTCAAAAAGTTTGAAAATTTTCATGAAAAGATTTCGGCTTCAAAAAAGTTAAAAATGTTCATGAATTTTTTCGACGTCAAAAAATTCTAAGATTTTCATGAAAAGATTTCAGCTTCAAAAAAGTTGAAAATTTTCATGACAGGATTTTGGCTTTAAAAAAGTTGAAAATTTTCATGAAAAGATTTCGGCTTCAAAAACGTTGAAAACTTTCATGAACTATTTCGACTTCAAAAAAGTCGAAGATTTTCATGAAAAGATTTCTGCTTCAAAAAAGTTGAAAATTTTCATTAAAAGATTTCGGCTTCAAAAAATTCCAAAACTTTCATGAAGTATTTCGGCTTCAAAAAAGTTGAAAATTTTCATGAAAAGATTTCGGCTTCAAAAAAGTTGAAAATTTTCATGAAGTATTTCGGCTGCAAAAAAGTCGAAGATTTTCATGAAAAGATTTCTGCTTCAAAAAAGTTGAACATTTTCATGAAAAGATTTCGGCTTCAAAAAAGTTTAAAATGTTCATGAAAAGATTTCGGCTCCAAAAAGTTGAAAATTTTCATGAAAAGATTTCGGCTTCAAATAAGTTGAAAATTTTCATGAAAAGATTTCGGCTTCAAAAAAGTATAAAGTTTTCATCAAGTATTTCGGCTTCAAAAAAGTCAAAGTATTTCATGAAAAGATTTCTGCTTCAAAAAAGTTGAAAATTTTCATGAAAAGATTTCGGCTTCAAAAAAGTTGAAAATTTACATGAAAAGATTTCGGCTTCAAAAAAGTTGAAAATTTTCATGAAAAGATTTCAGCTTCAAAAAAGTTGAAAATTTTCATGACAGCATTATGGCTTTAAAAAAGGTAAGAATTTTCATCAAGTATTTCGGCTTCAAAAAAGTCGAAGTATTTCATGAAAAGATTTCTGCTTCAAAAAAGTTGAAAATTTTCATTAAAAGATTTCGGCTTCAAAAAATTCAAAAACTTTCATGAAGTATTTCGGCTTCAAAAAAGTTGAAAATTTTCATGAAAAGATTTCGGCTTCAAAAAGGTTGAAAACTTTCATGAACTATTTCGACTTCAAAAAAGTCGAAGATTTTCATGAAAAGATTTCTGCTTCAAAAAAGTTGAAAATTTTCATTAAAAGATTTCGGCTTCAAAAAATTCCAAAACTTTCATGAAGTATTTCGGCTTCAAAAAAGTTGAAAATTTTCATGAAAAGATTTCGGCTTCAAAAAAGTTGAAAATTTTCATGAAGTATTTCGGCTGCAAAAAAGTTGAACATTTTCATGAAAAGATTTCTGCTTCAAAAAAGTTGAACATTTTCATGAAAAGATTTCGGCTTCAAAAAAGTTTAAAATGTTCATGAAAAGATTTCGGCTTCAAAAAAGTTGAAAACTTTCATGAAGTATTTCGGCATCAAAAAAGTTGAAAACTTTAATGAAGTATTTCGGCTTCAAAAATGTTGAAAATTTTCATGAAAAGATTTCTATTTCAAAAAAGTTGAAAATTTTCATGAAAAGATTTCGGCTTCAAAAAAGTTGAAAATTTTCATGAAAAGATTTCAGCTTCAAAAAAGTCAAAGATTTTCTTGAAAAGATTTCTGCTTCAAAAAAGTTGAAAATTTTCATGAAAAGATTTCGGCTTCAAAAAAGTTGAAAATTTTCATGAAAAGATTTCGGCTTCAAAAAGTTTGAAAATTTTCATGAAAAGATTTCGGCTTCAAAAAAGTTAAAAATGTTCATGAATTTTTTCGACGTCAAAAAATTCTAAGATTTTCATGAAAAGATTTCAGCTTCAAAAAAGTCAAAGATTTTCTTGAAAAGATTTCTGCTTCAAAAAAGTTGAAAATGTTCATGAAAAGATTTCGGCTTCAAAAAAGTTTAAAATGTTCATGAAAAGATTTCGGCTTCAAAAAAGTTGAAAACTTTCATGAAGTATTTCGGCATCAAAAAAGTTGAAAACTTTAATGAAGTATTTCGGCTTCAAAAATGTTGAAAATTTTCATGAAAAGATTTCTATTTCAAAAAAGTTGAAAATTTTCATGAAAAGATTTCGGCTTCAAAAAAGTTGAAAATTTTCATGAAAAGATTTCAGCTTCAAAAAAGTCAAAGATTTTCTTGAAAAGATTTCTGCTTCAAAAAAGTTGAAAATTTTCATGAAAAGATTTCGGCTTCAAAAAAGTTGAAAATTTTCATGAAAAGATTTCGGCTTCAAAAAAGTTGAAAATTTTCATCAAGTATTTCGGCTTCAAAAAAGTCAAAGTATTTCATGAAAAGATTTCTGCTTCAAAAAAGTTGAAAATTTTCATGAAAAGATTTCGGCTTCAAAAAAGTTGAAAATTTACATGAAAAGATTTCGGCTTCAAAAAAGTTGAAAATTTTCATGAAAAGATTTCGGCATCAAAAAAGTCTAAAACTTTCATGAACTATTTCGGCATCAAAAAAGTCTAAAACTTTCATGAAGTATTTCTGCTTTAAAAATGTCAAAGTGACCCGGTTGAGTTTTTATTTTCTACATCTTTGCAATAAATTCATCTCTTCATTCAGTATTCAAGTTATTCCTCAATTAACTTGTTTTTGATCATCATACATCCTTATTTTATTTTTTCCTTTCTTACTTTTTGAATAAAAAACATTTTTGTATCATTACCCTTCTAATGCACAACATGGGTCAAAAATGAATCCACTTTCTATGTTATTTCATGTATGGCTGAGTGTTTCTATGATATATCTTTGAAATAAATACATTTTATCATTTTCTTTTCCAAGTATGCAGTAAATATCTTGTTTTTGTTAAGCACAAATCATCATTTGTATTTTTCCTTTCTTACTTTATGAACGAGCACAGCTTTTGTATTTCTACATCAAGTCAGAAACGACCCCAGAAACGACCCACATGCATTTACTATAGCATTTGCTGTGAAACGTGGTTGTTTCAGACATTTCACAGCTCAGCACAGCTCCCTTGGAACATCTAATACATGTAAGTATTGTTTTTAAATTGTTCTAACATCACTTTAGAAAATATTTGATGACAATTGTGAAAGATAACTGTACATAACATTTGATTAGGTTTAGGTTACCTTGAGAGTGAGTACATTACTTGTCAGAAAGTTACAAGTAATTACTATTAGCTAGCTAGCTGTTGACACTTCTATTTTAGTTAGCTAATTCTATTGTAGTTAGCTAACTATTATGTAGATTGCTAGGCTACTTAGCAAAGTACTTAGCTAAGCTACTTAGCCAAGTCACCAAAATAAAACTCTATGTATGTGTATGTATATTGATGTGCATCTGAAAATTTTATTGTGCTTTTGATTTTCTTTATCCAGAGTATGGCTGGTCCCAGATTTACTACTGAGATGGTTGTAGCGATGCTGCAGGAAGAACCAGATGAGGAGGCAATTTGTCTTGATTCAGAGTCTGAAATTTCTGATGATGATGACCCAGAATATTTGCCAGAGGGTCAAGCTGGAGTTGTGGGTGTGTCTGGGAATCCATGAAGAAGACTCCTCTGATGATACAGAAGACTCATCTGATGAGTCCTCTGAAGAGGAAACTCAGACCCAGTCCAATAGATTGAGTAAAAACGGATCTTACTGGAATGAGAATCCCCCCATTCATGGCAGAACAAGAAGCCATAACATTCTGAGGAGCTGCCCAGGACCTACACCTGGATCACCAGCTGTTTCACCAAAAGATGCCTGGGATATGTTCATGAGTGACAACATCATTGAGGAGGTTCTAATATGTACCAACTTAGAGGGACGAAGAACAGCCACAGCAAAAGGGAAAGAGTGGAGAAGCATTGATAAAGAAGAATTGATGGCCTTCATCAATTCTTGCAGGGGGGGAGAAGAGCTGGGATGTGGCCTTGCAGGAGCTGTTTGTGGATCCGCTGCAAAATCCAATTTACAAGGCCACCATGGGGCTTAGGAGATATGAAGATATCCGCCGCGTCATACGGTTTGACGACAAGAGGACCAGGGCTCTGCGACTGGAAACACACCACATGGCGACATTTAGGTACGTGTGGGACTGTTTCCTGGACAACTGCAGAAGAAAGTTCATCCCCAGTGACTGTGTCACCATAGATGAGCAGCTTGTGCCATTCCGAGGCAGGTGCAAGTTACGGCAACACATGCCCAGCAAGCCTGCAAAATATGGGATAAAAATCTTCTGGATGTGCGACGCAAGGGTACCTTATGCAATAGATGGAATTGTCTATACCGGGAGACAGCCAGGTTCAGAGGAACCTTGGAGAGAATGTCGTCCAGCAATTGTGCAGTGGAATCAGACAGACAGGTGAATGTAAAGTACAATAGAGAAACTAATGTATTAAGTTTTAGCACAATACCTACATACTTTTTCCCAATCTTTAATAATGTGTATTTTATTTTTTTATTTGATTTCTCTGTAAGCAAAATAGTAAAACAGAATAAAATGCAATGCAATGCAACAGATTATGGCGTTAGAGTTTAAAGAATTCCATGTTGAGTAAATTTACAATCTTTTCCCCCTCTCATAGGTCGCAACATCACAATTAGCAACTTCTTCACCAGTGTCCCGCTGGCTGAGAAGCTCCTCGAGAAGAACCTGACCATTGTTGGGACTCTTTGCCAGAACAAATCGGACATACCACCTATCATGAAGCCATCCAAATCACGGGAGATTCATAGCTCAGAATTCGGATTCAATGGCAACATGACCATGGTGAGCTATGTGCAGAAGAAGGGAAAAGCTGTTGTCCTCCTGAGCACTATGCATGATGACAAAGCAGTGGATGACAGCAGTCAGAAGAAGAAACAATGGGAAGATGTGGGTTTAAAAAACAAAACACAGCCACCACCCAGCCACAAGAGGACATCAGACAGGAGGGCCAAAGGAAGAGGAAGAGGTGCACGATCTGCCCAGTTACCAAAGACAGAAAAGTCAGCAGCTAGTGTTCCCAGTGCACCAGGCCTGTGTGCAAGGAGCACAAACTCTTAGTGATCATTTGTGAGGCATGTCAAAATTGAGAAGGCAATTTGTGCTCTAGTGATGTGTTCAGTTGTATTTCATTTTGTTTGGTCACATTCACCAGTTTACAGTTGTTAAATTACAGATACAGTTCAGTTCAACAGCCGTGTTATCTGTTATCAGAGGTATGTGTATGTGTGACAAAATGACAAATAAACATGTTGCAAATATGAAATACATAAGTGTTTGGCTCCACTCACTGCTAAAGTAATTACTTGAAACAAATTATTATTATAGTATTAATTCATTTAATTTTAAATCACACTTGGATGTATGGGTCATTTTTGACCCATGTGTGTAAACTTGATGTAGTAATAAAAAAAGCTATTTTTGTTCATAAAGCATGAAAGTAAAAATGGAAATAGTGATTGGTGGTAATCAAAAACAAGATATTTAAAGAATACTTGGAATATTCAATCATAAAATAAATTGATTTCAAAAGATAGAACAAAGAAAAACTCAGCCAGCATGAAGAAAGTCAAAGATTTTCATGAAAATTTTCAACTTTTTTGAAGCCGAAATACTTCATGAAAATCTTTGACTTTTTTAAAGCCGAAATCTTTTCATGAAAATTTTGAACTTTTTTGAAGCAGAAATCTTTTCATCAAAATTTTCAAATTTTTTGAAGCCGAAATACTTCATGAAAGTTTTCAACCTTTTTGAAGCTGAAATACTTCATGAAAATTTTTACCTTTTTTAAAGCCAAAATCCTGTCATGAAAATTTTCAACTTTGTTGAAGCCGAAATCTTTTCATGAAAATTTTCAACTTTTTTGAAGCCGAACTCTTTTCATGAAAAATTTCAATTTTGTTGAAGCTGAAATCTTTTCATGGAAATTTTCAACTTTTTTGAAGCCAAAATCGTTTCATGAAGATCTTCAACTTTTTTGAAGCAAAAATCTTTTCATCAAAATTTTCAAATTTTTTGAAGCTGAAATACTTCATGAAAATGTTCAACTTTTTTGAAGCCGAAATCTTTTCATGAAAATTTTCAACTTTTTTGAAGGCTAAATCTTTTCATGAAAATTTTTAACTTTGTTGAAGCAGAAATCTTTTCATGAAAATTTTCAACTTTGTTGAAGCAGAAATCTTTTCATGAAAATTTTAAAGCAGAAATCTTTTCATGAAAATTTTCAACTTTTTTGAAGCTGAAATCTTTTCATGTAAATTTTCAACTTTTTTGAAACCAAAATACTTCATGAAAATTTTTGACTTTTTTGAAGCCGAAATCTTTTCATGAAAATCTTCGACTTTTTTGAAGCAGAAATCTTTTTATGAAAATTTTCAACTTTTTTGAAGCAGAAATCTTTTCATGAAAATTTTAAAGCAGAAATCTTTTCATGAAAATTTTCAACTTTTTTGAAGCTGAAATCTTTTCATGTAAATTTTCAACTTTTTTGAAACCAAAATACTTCATGAAAATTTTCGACTTTTTTGAAGCCGAAATCTTTTCATGAAAATCTTCGACTTTTTTGAAGCAGAAATCTTTTTATGAAAATTTTCAACTTTTTTGAAGCAGAAATCTTTTCATGAAAATTTTCAACTTTTTTAAAGCCAAAATCCTGTAATGAAAAATTTCAATTTTGTTGAAGCAGAAATCTTTTCATGAAAATTTTCAATTTTGTTGAAGCAGAAATCTTTTCATGAAAATTTTCAACTTTGTTGAAGCAGAAATCTTTTCATGAAAATTTTAAAGCAGAAATCTTTTCATGAAAATTTTCAACTTTTTTGAAGCCGAAATCTTTTCATGTAAACTTTCAACTTTTTTGAAACCAAAATACTTCATGAAAATTTTTGACTTTTTTGAAGCCGAAATCTTTTCATGAAAATCTTCAACGTTTTTGAAGCAGAAATCTTTTCATGAAAATTTTCAAATTTTTTAAAGCCAAAATCCTGTAATGAAAAATTTCAATTTTGTTGAAGCAGAAATCTTTTCATGAAAATTTTCAACTTTGTTGAAGCAGAAATCTTTTCATGAAAATTTTAAAGCAGAAATCTTTTCATGAAAATTTTCAACTTTTTTGAAGCCGAAATCTTTTCATGTAAATTTTCAACTTTTTTGAAACCCAAATACTTCATGAAAATTTTTGACTTTTTTGAAGCCGAAATCTTTTCATGAAAATTTTCAACTTTTTTGAAGCAGAAATCTTTTCATGAAAATTTTCAACTTTTTTAAAGCCAAAATCCTGTAATGAAAAATTTCAATTTTGTTCTAGCTGAAATCTTTTCATGGAAATTTTCAACTTTTTTGAAGCCAAAATCTTGTCATGAAAATTTTCAACTTTTTTGAAGCAGAAATCTTTTCATAAAAATTATCAACTTTTTTGAAAATGAAACCTTTTCATCAAAATTTTCAACTTTTTTGAAGCCGAAATCTTTTCATGTAAATTTTTAACTTTTTTGAAACCGAAATACTTCATGGAAATGTTCAACTTTTTTGAAGCCGAAATCTTTTCATGAAAATTTTGAACTTTTTTGAAGCAGAAATCTTTTCATCAAAATTTTCAAATTTTTTGAAGCTGAAATACTTCATGAAATTTTTTACCTTTTTTAAAGCCAAAATCCTGTCATGAAAATTTTCAACTTTGTTGAAGCCGAAATCTTTTCATGAAAATTTTGAACTTTTTTGAAGCAGAAATCTTTTCATCAAAATTTTCAAATTTTTTGAAGCTGAAATACTTCATGAAATTTTTTACCTTTTTTAAAGCCAAAATCCTGTCATGAAAATTTTCAACTTTGTTGAAGCCGAAATCTTTTCATGAAAATCTTCAACTTTTTTGAAGCAGAAATACTTTATGAAAATGTTCAACTTTTTTGAAGCCGAAATCTTTTCATGAAAATGTTCAACTTTTTTGAAGGCTAAATCTTTTCATGAAAATTTTTAACTTTGTTGAAGCAGAAATCTTTTCATGTAAATTTTCAACTTTTTTGAAACCAAAATACTTCATGAAAATTTTCGACTTTTTTGAAGCCGAAATCTTTTCATGAAAATCTTCGACTTTTTTGAAGCAGAAATCTTTTTATGAAAATTTTCAATTTTGTTGAAGCAGAAATCTTTTCATGAAAATTTTCAACTTTGTTGAAGCAGAAATCTTTTCATGAAAATTTTCAACTTTTTTGAAGCCGAAATCTTTTCATGTAAACTTTCAACTTTTTTGAAACCAAAATACTTCATGAAAATTTTTGACTTTTTTGAAGCCGAAATCTTTTCATGAAAATTTTCAACTTTTTTAAAGCCAAAATCCTGTAATGAAAAATTTCAATTTTGTTGAAGCAGAAATCTTTTCATGAAAATTTTCAACTTTGTTGAAGCAGAAATCTTTTCATGAAAATTTTAAAGCAGAAATCTTTTCATGAAAATTTTCAACTTTTTTGAAGCCGAAATCTTTTCATGTAAATTTTCAACTTTTTTGAAACCAAAATACTTCATGAAAATTTTTGACTTTTTTGAAGCCGAAATCTTTTCATGAAAATTTTCAACTTTTTTGAAGCAGAAATCTTTTCATGAAAATTTTCAACTTTTTTAAAGCCAAAATCCTGTAATGAAAAATTTCAATTTTGTTCTAGCTGAAATCTTTTCATGGAAATTTTCAACTTTTTTGAAGCCAAAATCTTGTCATGAAAATTTTCAACTTTTTTGAAGCAGAAATCTTTTCATAAAAATTATCAACTTTTTTGAAAATGAAACCTTTTCATCAAAATTTTCAACTTTTTTGAAGCCGAAATCTTTTCATGTAAATTTTTAACTTTTTTGAAACCGAAATACTTCATGGAAATGTTCAACTTTTTTGAAGCCGAAATCTTTTCATGAAAATTTTGAACTTTTTTGAAGCAGAAATCTTTTCATCAAAATTTTCAAATTTTTTGAAGCTGAAATACTTCATGAAATTTTTTACCTTTTTTAAAGCCAAAATCCTGTCATGAAAATTTTCAACTTTGTTGAAGCCGAAATCTTTTCATGAAAATCTTCAACTTTTTTGAAGCAGAAATACTTTATGAAAATGTTCAACTTTTTTGAAGCCGAAATCTTTTCATGAAAATTTTCAACTTTTTTGAAGGCTAAATCTTTTCATGAAAATTTTTAACTTTGTTGAAGCAGAAATCTTTTCATGAAAATTTTCAACTTTGTTGAAGCAGAAATCTTTTCATGAAAATTTTCAAGCAGAAATCTTTTCATGAAAATTTTCAACTTTTTTGAAGCTGAAATCTTTTCATGTAAATTTTCAACTTTTTTGAAACCAAAATACTTCATGAAAATTTTTGACTTTTTTGAAGCCGAAATCTTTTCATGAAAATCTTCGACTTTTTTGAAGCAGAAATCTTTTTATGAAAATTTTCAACTTTTTTAAATCCGAAATCTTTTCATGAAAATCTTTGACTTTTTTAATGCAGAAATATTTTTATGAAAATTTTCAAGCAGAAATCTTTTCATGAAAATTTTCAATTTTTTTAAGCAGAAATCTTTTCATGTAAATTTTCAACTTTTTTGAATCCGAAATCTTTTCATGTAAATTTTCAACTTTTTTGAATCCGAAATACTTCATGAAAATTTTCAACTTTTTTGTAGCCGAAATGTTTTCATTAAAATTTTCAACTTTTTTAAATCCGAAATCTTTTCATGAATCTTTTCATGAAAATTTTGAAGCAGAAATCTTTTCATGAAAATTTTCAACTTTTTTGAAGCCGAAATCTTTTCATGAAAGTTTTCAACTTTTTGAAGCAAAAATACTTCATGAAAATTTTCAACTTTTTAAAAAGCTTGAAATTTTCAACTTTTTTGAAACAGAAATCTTTTCATGTAAATTTTGAACTTTTTTGAAAATGAAATCTTTTCATGAAAATTTTGAACTTTTTTGAAGCCGAAATACTTATTGAAAATTTTCAACTTTTTTGAAGTCGAAATACTTCATGAAAGTTTTCAACTTTTTCAAAGCTGAAATACTTCATGAAAGTTTTCAACTTTTTTAAAGCTGAAATCTTTATATGTAAATTTTCAACTTTATTCAAACTGATATTCTACATTTTCTAACATGTTTTTGAGACATAAAGTGACACTTACTGTTCAGACTACATTTTCTAACTCAAAGTGTCGTTTCAAAGTAAAAATACTATTAGAAGGAGTGATTCAGACAAAATTAGATGAAACAGCTGTACTGATAAGAAATGAGCGCAGTTACATGAAATGACATCAAAATCAACATTCCCTGAGCCAGAAAACGCTATTAACAGCTTTAGTGATCAAATTGAGCGTATCTTGCGAAGCTGAGCTCGAAAGTGACATGAAACATGTTTTTGAGACATAAAATGACACTTACTGTTCAGACTACATTTTCTAACTCAAAGTGCCGTTTCAAAGTAAAAATACTGTTAGAAGGCGTGATTCAGACAAAATTAGATGAAACAGCTGTACTGGTAACAAACAACGATATTAACAGCTTTAGTGATCAAATTGAGCGTATCTTGCGAAGCTGAGCTCGAAAGTGACATGAAACATGTTTTTGAGACATAAAATGACACTTACTGTTCAGACTACATTTTCTAACTCAAAGTGCCGTTTCAAAGTAAAAATACTGTTAGAAGGAGTGATTCAGACAATATTAGATGAAACAGCTGTACTGGTAACAAATGAGCGCAGTTACATGAAATGACATCAAAATCAACATTCCCTGAGCCAGACAACGCTATTAACAGCTTTAGTGATCAAATTGAGCGTATCTTGCGAAGCTGAGCTCGAAAGTGACATGAAACATGTTTTTCAGACATAAAGTGACACTTACAATGAATACCTGTCCTGACTACATTTTTTAACTCAAAGTGTCGTTTCAAAGTAAAAATACTGTTAGAAGGAGTGATTCATCAAAAATAAGATGAAACAGCAGCACTGGTAACAAATGAGCGCAGTTACATGAAATGACATCAAAATCAACATTCCCTGAGCCAGACAACGCTATTAACAGCTTTAGTGATCAAATTGAGCGTATCTTGCGAAGCTGAGCTCGAAAGTGACATGAAACATGTTTTTGAGACATAAAGTGACACTTACAGTGAATACCTGTTCTGACTACATTTTCTAACTCAAAGTGTCGTTTCAAAGTAAAAATACTGTTAGAAGGAGTGATTCAGACAAAATTAGATGAAACAGCAGCACTGGTAACAAATGAGCGCAGTTACATGAAATGACATCAAAATCAACATTCCCTGAGCCAGACAACGCTATTAACAGCTTTAGTGATCAAATTGAGCGTATCTTGCGAAGCTGAGCTCGAAAGTGACATGAAACATGTTTTTGAGACATAAAGTGACACTTACAGTGAATACCTGTTCTGACTACATTTTCTAACTCAAAGTGTCGTTTCAAAGTAAAAATACTGTTAGAAGGAGTGATTCAGACAAAATTAGATGAAACAGCAGCACTGGTAACAAACAACGATATTAACAGCTTTAGTGATCAAATTGAGCGTATCTTGCGAAGCTGAGCTCGAAAGTGACATGAAACAAGTTTTTGAGACATAAAGTGACACTTACTGTTCAGACTACATTTTTAACTCAAAGTGCCGTTTCAAAGTAAAAATACTGTTAGAAGGAGTGATTCAGACAAAATTAGATGAAACAGCTGTACTGGTAACAAATGAGCGCAGTTACATGAAATGACATCAAAATCAACATTCCCTGAGCCAGACAACGCTATTAACAGCTTTAGTGATCAAATTGAGCGTATCTTGCGAAGTTGTGCTCGAAAGTGACATGAAACATGTTTTGAACAGTAAGTGTCACTTTATGTCTCAAAAACATGTTTCATGTCACTTTCGAGCTCAGCTTCGCAAGATACGCTCAATTTGATCACTAAAGCTGTTAATATCGTTGATTGTTAGCAGTACAGCTGTTTCAACTAATTTTGTCTGAAACACTCCTTCTAACAGTATTTTTACTTTGAAACGACGCTTTCAGTTAGAAAATGTAGTCAGAACAGGTATTCACTGTAAGTGTCACTTTATGTCTCAAATACATGTTTCATGTCACTTTCGAGCTCAGCTTCGCAAGATACGCTCAATTTGATCACTAAAGCTGTTAATAGCGTTGTCTGGCTCAGGGAATGTTGATTTTGATGTCATTTCATGTAACTGCGCTCATTTTTTACCACTACAGCTGTTTCATCTAATTTTGCCTGAAACACTCCTTCTAACAGTATTTTTACTTTGAAACGACGCTTTCAGTTAGAAAATGTAGTCAGAACAGGTATTCACTGTAAGTGTCACTTTATGTCTCAAAAACATGTTTCATGTCACTTTCGAGCTCAGCTTCGCAAGATACGCTCAATTTGATCACTAAAGCTGTTAATAGCGTTGTCTGGCTCAGGGAATGTTGATTTTGATGTCATTTCATGTAACTGCGCTCATTTGTTACCACTACAGCTGTTTCATCTAATTTTGTCTGAATCACTCCCTCTAACAGTATTTTTACTTTGAAACGACACTTTGAGTTAGAAAATGTAGTCTGAACAGTAAGTGTCACTTTTTGTCTGAAAAACATGTTTCATGTCACTTTCGAGCTCAGCTTCGCAAGATACGCTCAATTTGATCACTAAAGCTGTTAATAGCGTTGTCTGGCTCAGGGAATGTTGATTTTGATGTCATTTCATGTAACTGCGCTCATTTGTTACCACTACAGCTGTTTCATCTAATTTTGTCTGAATCACTCCCTCTAACAGTATTTTTACTTTGAAACGACACTTTGAGTTAGAAAATGTAGTCTGAACAGTAAGTGTCACTTTTTGTCTGAAAAACATGTTTCATGTCACTTTCGAGCTCAGCTTCGCAAGATACGCTCAATTTGATCACTAAAGCTGTTAATATCGTTGTTTGTTACCAGTACAGCTGTTTCATCTAATTTTGTCTGAATCACTCCCTCTAACAGTATTTTTACTTTGAAACGACACTTTGAGTTAGAAAATGTAGAATATCAGTTTGAATAAAGTCGAAAATTTTCATGAAAAGATTTCTGCTTCAAAAAAGTATAAATTTTTCATGACAGGATTTTGGCTTTAAAAAAGGTAAAAATTTTCATGAAAAGATTTCGGCTTCAAAAAAGTTGAAAATTTTCATGAAAAGATTTACACTTCAAAAAAGTTGAAAATGTTCATGAATTTTTTCGACTTCAAAAAAGTCTAAGATTTTCATGAAAAGATTTCTGCTTCAAAAACTTGAAAATTTTCATGAAAAGATTTCGTATTCAAAAAAGTTGAAAATTTTCATGAAAATATTTACACTTCAAAAAAGTTGAAAATGTTCATGAATTTTTTCGACTTCAAAAAAGTTGAAAAAATGTCATGAACTATTTCGGCATCAAAAAAGTTGAAAATTTACATTAAAAGATTTCGGCTTCAAAAAAGTCAAAAATTTTCATGAAGTATTTCGGCTTCAAAAAAGTTGAAAATTTTCATGAAAAGATTTCGGCTTCAAAAAAGTTGAAAATTTTCATGAAAAGATTTACACTTCAAAAAAGTTGAAAATGTTCATGAATTTTTTCGACTTCAAAAAAGTCTAAGATTTTCATGAAAAGATTTCTATTTCAAAAACTTGAAAATTTTCATGAAAAGATTTCGGCTTCAAAAAAGTTGAAAATTTTCATGAAAATATTTACACTTCAAAAAAGTTGAAAATGTTCATGAATTTTTTCGACTTCAAAAAAGTTGAAAAAATGTCATGAACTATTTCGGCATCAAAAAAGTTGAAAATTTACATTAAAAGATTTCGGCTTCAAAAAAGTCAAAAATTTTCATGAAGTATTTCGGTTTCAAAAAAGTTGAAAATTTTCATGAAAAGATTTCGGCTTCAAAAAAGTTGAAAATTTTCATGAAAAGATTTCTGCTTCAAAAACTTGAAAATTTTCATGAAAAGATTTCGGCTTCAAAAAAGTTGAAAATTTTCATGAAAAGATTTCTGCTTCAAAAAGTTTAAAATTTTCATGTATTTTTTCAACTTCAAAAAAGTTAAAAATTTTCATCAAAAGATTTCTGCTTCAAAATAGTTGACAATTTTCATGAATAGATTTCTGCTTCAAAAAAGTTGAAAATTTTCATGAACTATTTCGGCATCAAAAAAGTTGAAAATTTACATTAAAAGATTTCGGCTTTCAAAAAATTTAAAAATTTTCATGAAGTATTTCGGCTTCAAAAAAGTTGAAAATTTTCATGAAAAGATTTCTGCTTCAAAAAGTTGAAAATTTTCATGAAAAGATTTCGGCTTCAAAAAAGTTGAAAATTTTCATGAAGTATTTGGGCTTCAAAAAAGTCAATGATTTTCATGAAAAGATTTCTGCTTCAGAAAAGTCGAACATTTTCATGAAGTATTTCGGCTTCAAAAAGGTTGAAAATTTACATTAAAAGATTTGGGCTTCAAAAAAGTCAACGATTTTCATGAAAAGATTTCGGCTTCAAAAAAGTTGAAAATTTCCATGAAATAATTTCAGCTTCAGAAAAGTTGAAAATTTTCATGACAGGATTATGGCTTTAAAAAAGGTAAGAATTTTCATGAAGTATTTCGGCTTCAAAAAAGTTAAAAATTTTCATCAAAAGATTTCTGCTTGAGAAAAGTTGAAAATTTTCATGAAAAGATTTCGTATTCAAAAAAGTTGAAAATTTTCATGAAAATATTTACACTTCAAAAAAGTTGAAAATGTTCATGAATTTTTTCGACTTCAAAAAAGTTGAAAAAATGTCATGAACTATTTCGGCATCAAAAAAGTTGAAAATTTACATTAAAAGATTTCGGCTTCAAAAAAGTCAAAAATTTTCATGAAGTATTTCGGCTTCAAAAAAGTTGAAAATTTTCATGAAAAGATTTCGGCTTCAAAAAAGTTGAAAATTTTCATGAAAAGATTTACACTTCAAAAAAGTTGAAAATGTTCATGAATTTTTTCGACTTCAAAAAAGTCTAAGATTTTCATGAAAAGATTTCTATTTCAAAAACTTGAAAATTTTCATGAAAAGATTTCGGCTTCAAAAAAGTTGAAAATTTTCATGAAAATATTTACACTTCAAAAAAGTTGAAAATGTTCATGAATTTTTTCGACTTCAAAAAAGTTGAAAAAATGTCATGAACTATTTCGGCATCAAAAAAGTTGAAAATTTACATTAAAAGATTTCGGCTTCAAAAAAGTCAAAAATTTTCATGAAGTATTTCGGTTTCAAAAAAGTTGAAAATTTTCATGAAAAGATTTCGGCTTCAAAAAAGTTGAAAATTTTCATGAAAAGATTTCTGCTTCAAAAACTTGAAAATTTTCATGAAAAGATTTCGGCTTCAAAAAAGTTGAAAATTTTCATGAAAAGATTTCTGCTTCAAAAAGTTTAAAATTTTCATGTATTTTTTCAACTTCAAAAAAGTTAAAAATTTTCATCAAAAGATTTCTGCTTCAAAATAGTTGACAATTTTCATGAATAGATTTCTGCTTCAAAAAAGTTGAAAATTTTCATGAACTATTTCGGCATCAAAAAAGTTGAAAATTTACATTAAAAGATTTCGGCTTTCAAAAAATTTAAAAATTTTCATGAAGTATTTCGGCTTCAAAAAAGTTGAAAATTTTCATGAAAAGATTTCTGCTTCAAAAAGTTGAAAATTTTCATGAAAAGATTTCGGCTTCAAAAAAGTTGAAAATTTTCATGAAAATATTTACACTTCAAAAAAGTTGAAAATGTTCATGAATTTTTTCGACTTCAAAAAAGTTGAAAAAATGTCATGAACTATTTCGGCATCAAAAAAGTTGAAAATTTACATTAAAAGATTTCGGCTTCAAAAAAGTCAAAAATTTTCATGAAGTATTTCGGTTTCAAAAAAGTTGAAAATTTTCATGAAAAGATTTCGGCTTCAAAAAAGTTGAAAATTTTCATGAAAAGATTTCTGCTTCAAAAACTTGAAAATTTTCATGAAAAGATTTCGGCTTCAAAAAAGTTGAAAATTTTCATGAAAAGATTTCTGCTTCAAAAAGTTTAAAATTTTCATGTATTTTTTCAACTTCAAAAAAGTTAAAAATTTTCATCAAAAGATTTCTGCTTCAAAATAGTTGACAATTTTCATGAATAGATTTCTGCTTCAAAAAAGTTGAAAATTTTCATGAACTATTTCGGCATCAAAAAAGTTGAAAATTTACATTAAAAGATTTCGGCTTTCAAAAAATTTAAAAATTTTCATGAAGTATTTCGGCTTCAAAAAAGTTGAAAATTTTCATGAAAAGATTTCTGCTTCAAAAAGTTGAAAATTTTCATGAAAAGATTTCGGCTTCAAAAAAGTTGAAAATTTTCATGAAGTATTTGGGCTTCAAAAAAGTCAATGATTTTCATGAAAAGATTTCTGCTTCAGAAAAGTCGAACATTTTCATGAAGTATTTCGGCTTCAAAAAGGTTGAAAATTTACATTAAAAGATTTGGGCTTCAAAAAAGTCAACGATTTTCATGAAAAGATTTCGGCTTCAAAAAAGTTGAAAATTTCCATGAAATAATTTCAGCTTCAGAAAAGTTGAAAATTTTCATGACAGGATTATGGCTTTAAAAAAGGTAAGAATTTTCATGAAGTATTTCGGCTTCAAAAAAGTTAAAAATTTTCATCAAAAGATTTCTGCTTGAGAAAAGTTGAAAATTTTCATGAAAAGATTTCGTATTCAAAAAAGTTGAAAATTTTCATGAAAATATTTACACTTCAAAAAAGTTGAAAATGTTCATGAATTTTTTCGACTTCAAAAAAGTTGAAAAAATGTCATGAACTATTTCGGCATCAAAAAAGTTGAAAATTTACATTAAAAGATTTCGGCTTCAAAAAAGTCAAAAATTTTCATGAAGTATTTCGGCTTCAAAAAAGTTGAAAATTTTCATGAAAAGATTTCGGCTTCAAAAAAGTTGAAAATTTTCATGAAAAGATTTACACTTCAAAAAAGTTGAAAATGTTCATGAATTTTTTCGACTTCAAAAAAGTCTAAGATTTTCATGAAAAGATTTCTATTTCAAAAACTTGAAAATTTTCATGAAAAGATTTCGGCTTCAAAAAAGTTGAAAATTTTCATGAAAATATTTACACTTCAAAAAAGTTGAAAATGTTCATGAATTTTTTCGACTTCAAAAAAGTTGAAAAAATGTCATGAACTATTTCGGCATCAAAAAAGTTGAAAATTTACATTAAAAGATTTCGGCTTCAAAAAAGTCAAAAATTTTCATGAAGTATTTCGGTTTCAAAAAAGTTGAAAATTTTCATGAAAAGATTTCGGCTTCAAAAAAGTTGAAAATTTTCATGAAAAGATTTCTGCTTCAAAAACTTGAAAATTTTCATGAAAAGATTTCGGCTTCAAAAAAGTTGAAAATTTTCATGAAAAGATTTCTGCTTCAAAAAGTTTAAAATTTTCATGTATTTTTTCAACTTCAAAAAAGTTAAAAATTTTCATCAAAAGATTTCTGCTTCAAAATAGTTGACAATTTTCATGAATAGATTTCTGCTTCAAAAAAGTTGAAAATTTTCATGAACTATTTCGGCATCAAAAAAGTTGAAAATTTACATTAAAAGATTTCGGCTTTCAAAAAATTTAAAAATTTTCATGAAGTATTTCGGCTTCAAAAAAGTTGAAAATTTTCATGAAAAGATTTCTGCTTCAAAAAGTTGAAAATTTTCATGAAAAGATTTCGGCTTCAAAAAAGTTGAAAATTTTCATGAAGTATTTGGGCTTCAAAAAAGTCAATGATTTTCATGAAAAGATTTCTGCTTCAGAAAAGTCGAACATTTTCATGAAGTATTTCGGCTTCAAAAAGGTTGAAAATTTACATTAAAAGATTTGGGCTTCAAAAAAGTCAACGATTTTCATGAAAAGATTTCGGCTTCAAAAAAGTTGAAAATTTTCATGAAATAATTTCAGCTTCAGAAAAGTTGAAAATTTTCATGACAGGATTATGGCTTTAAAAAAGGTAAGAATTTTCATGAAGTATTTCGGCTTCAAAAAAGTTGAAAATTTTCTTGAAGTATTTCGGCTTCAAAAAAGTTGAAAATTTTCATGACAAGATTTCGGCTTCAAAAAAGTTGAAAATTTTCATGACAGGATTTTGGCTTTACAAAAAGTAAAAATTTTCATAAAGTATTTCGGCTTCAAAAAGGTTGAAAACTTTCATGAACTATTTCGACTTCAAAAAAGTCGAAGATTTTCATGAAAAGATTTCTGCTTCAAAAAAATTGAAAATTTTCATTAAAAGATTTCGGCTTCAAAAAACTTGAAAATTTTCATGAAAAGATTTCGGCTTCAAAAAAGTTGAAAATTTTCATGAAAAGATTTACACTTCAAAAAAGTTGAAAATGTTCATGAATTTTTTCGACTTCAAAAAAGTCTAAGATTTTCATGAAAAGATTTCTATTTCAAAAACTTGAAAATTTTCATGAAAAGATTTCGGCTTCAAAAAAGTTGAAAATTTTCATGAAAATATTTACACTTCAAAAAAGTTGAAAATGTTCATGAATTTTTTCGACTTCAAAAAAGTTGAAAAAATGTCATGAACTATTTCGGCATCAAAAAAGTTGAAAATTTACATTAAAAGATTTCGGCTTCAAAAAAGTCAAAAATTTTCATGAAGTATTTCGGTTTCAAAAAAGTTGAAAATTTTCATGAAAAGATTTCGGCTTCAAAAAAGTTGAAAATTTTCATGAAAAGATTTCTGCTTCAAAAACTTGAAAATTTTCATGAAAAGATTTCGGCTTCAAAAAAGTTGAAAATTTTCATGAAAAGATTTACACTTCAAAAAAGTTGAAAATGTTCATGAATTTTTTCGACTTCAAAAAAGTCTAAGATTTTCATGAATAGATTTCGGCTTCAAAAATGTTGAAAATTTTCATGAACTATTTCGGCATCAAAAAAGTTGAAAATTTTCATGAACTATTTCGGCATCAAAAAAGTTGAAAATTTTCATGAACTATTTCGGCTTAAAAAATGTTGAAAATTTTCATGAACTATTTCGGCATCAAAAAAGTTGAAAATTTTCATGAAAAGATTTCTGCTTCAAAAAGTTTAAAATTTTCATGTATTTTTTCAACTTCAAAAAAGTTAAAAATTTTCATCAAAAGATTTCTGCTTCAAAATAGTTGACAATTTTCATGAATAGATTTCTGCTTCAAAAAAGTTGAAAATTTTCATGAACTATTTCGGCATCAAAAAAGTTGAAAATTTACATTAAAAGATTTCGGCTTTCAAAAAAGTAAAACATTTTCATGAAGTATTTCGGCTTCAAAAAAGTTGAAAATTTTCATGAAAAGATTTCTGCTTCAAAAAGTTGAAAATTTTCATGAAAAGATTTCGGCTTCAAAAAAGTTGAAAATTTTCATGAACTATTTCGGCATCAAAAAAGTTGAAAATTTGCATGAAAAGATTTCGGCTTCAAAAAAGTTGAAAATTTTCATGAAGTATTTGGGCTTCAAAAAAGTCAATGATTTTCATGAAAAGATTTCTGCTTCAGAAAAGTCGAACATTTTCATGAAGTATTTCGGCTTCAAAAAGGTTGAAAATTTACATTAAAAGATTTGGGCTTCAAAAAAGTCAACGATTTTCATGAAAAGATTTCGGCTTCAAAAAAGTTGAAAATTTTCATGAAATAATTTCAGCTTCAGAAAAGTTGAAAATTTTCATGACAGGATTATGGCTTTAAAAAAGGTAAGAATTTTCATGAAGTATTTCGGCTTCAAAAAAGTTAAAAATTTTCATCAAAAGATTTCTGCTTGAGAAAAGTTGAAAATTTTCATGAAAAGATTTCGGCTTCAAAAAAGTTGAAAATTTTCTTGAAGTATTTCGGCTTCAAAAAAGTTGAAAATTTTCATGACAAGATTTCGGCTTCAAAAAAGTTGAAAATTTTCATGAAATAATTTCGGCTTCAAAAAAGTTGAAAATTTTCATGAAAAGATTTCGGCTTCAAAAAAGTTGAAAATTTTCATGACAGGATTTTGGCTTTACAAAAAGTAAAAATTTTCATAAAGTATTTCGGCTTCAAAAAGGTTGAAAACTTTCATGAACTATTTCGACTTCAAAAAAGTCGAAGATTTTCATGAAAAGATTTCTGCTTCAAAAAAGTTGAAAATTTTCATTAAAAGATTTCGGCTTCAAAAAATTCAAAAACTTTCATGAAGTATTTCGGCTTCAAAAAGGTTGAAAATTTACATTAAAAGATTTGGGCTTCAAAAAAGTCAACGATTTTCATGAAAAGATTTCTGCTTCAAAAAAGTTGAAAATTTTCATGAAAAGATTTCGGCTTCAAAAAGTTTGAAAATTTTCATGAAAAGATTTCGGCTTCAAAAAAGTTAAAAATGTTCATGAATTTTTTCGACGTCAAAAAATTCTAAGATTTTCATGAAAAGATTTCAGCTTCAAAAAAGTCAAAGATTTTCTTGAAAAGATTTCTGCTTCAAAAAAGTTGAAAATTTTCATGACAGGATTTTGGCTTTAAAAAACTTGAAAATTTTCATGAAAAGATTTCGGCTTCAAAAAGGTTGAAAACTTTCATGAACTATTTCGACTTCAAAAAAGTCGAAGATTTTCATGAAAAGATTTCTGCTTCAAAAAAGTTGAAAATTTTCATTAAAAGATTTCGGCTTCAAAAAATTCCAAAACTTTCATGAAGTATTTCGGCTTCAAAAAAGTTGAAAATTTTCATGAAAAGATTTCGGCTTCAAAAAAGTTGAAAATTTTCATGAAGTATTTCGTCTGCAAAAAAGTCGAAGATTTTCATGAAAAGATCTCTGCTTCAAAAAAGTTGAACATTTTCATGAAAAGATTTCGGCTTCAAAAAAGTTTAAAATGTTCATGAAAAGATTTCGGCTTCAAAAAAGTTGAAAACTTTCATGAAGTATTTCGGCATCAAAAAAGTTGAAAACTTTAATGAAGTATTTCGGCTTCAAAAATGTTGAAAATTTTCATGAAAAGATTTCTATTTCAAAAAAGTTGAAAATTTTCATGAAAAGATTTCGGCTTCAAAAAAGTTGAAAATTTTCATGAAAAGATTTCAGCTTCAAAAAAGTCAAAGATTTTCTTGAAAAGATTTCTGCTTCAAAAAAGTTGAAAATTTTCATGAAAAGATTTCGGCTTCAAAAAAGTTGAAAATTTTCATGAAAAGATTTCGGCTTCAAAAAAGTTGAAAATTTTCATCAAGTATTTCGGCTTCAAAAAAGTCAAAGTATTTCATGAAAAGATTTCTGCTTCAAAAAAGTTGAAAATTTTCATGAAAAGATTTCGGCTTCAAAAAAGTTGAAAATTTACATGAAAAGATTTCGGCTTCAAAAAAGTTGAAAATTTTCATGAAAAGATTTCGGCATCAAAAAAGTCTAAAACTTTCATGAACTATTTCGGCATCAAAAAAGTCTAAAACTTTCATGAAGTATTTCTGCTTTAAAAATGTCAAAGTGACCCGGTTGAGTTTTTATTTTCTACATCTTTGCAATAAATTCATCTCTTCATTCAGTATTCAAGTTATTCCTCAATTAACTTGTTTTTGATCATCATACATCCTTATTTTATTTTTTCCTTTCTTACTTTTTGAATAAAAAACATTTTTGTATCATTACCCTTCTAATGCACAACATGGGTCAAAAATGAATCCACTTTCTATGTTATTTCATGTATGGCTGAGTGTTTCTATGATATATCTTTGAAATAAATACATTTTATCATTTTCTTTTCCAAGTATGCAGTAAATATCTTGTTTTTGTTAAGCACAAATCATCATTTGTATTTTTCCTTTCTTACTTTATGAACGAGCACAGCTTTTGTATTTCTACATCAAGTCAGAAACGACCCCAGAAACGACCCACATGCATTTACTATAGCATTTGCTGTGAAACGTGGTTGTTTCAGACATTTCACAGCTCAGCACAGCTCCCTTGGAACATCTAATACATGTAAGTATTGTTTTTAAATTGTTCTAACATCACTTTAGAAAATATTTGATGACAATTGTGAAAGATAACTGTACATAACATTTGATTAGGTTTAGGTTACCTTGAGAGTGAGTACATTACTTGTCAGAAAGTTACAAGTAATTACTATTAGCTAGCTAGCTGTTGACACTTCTATTTTAGTTAGCTAATTCTATTGTAGTTAGCTAACTATTATGTAGATTGCTAGGCTACTTAGCAAAGTACTTAGCTAAGCTACTTAGCCAAGTCACCAAAATAAAACTCTATGTATGTGTATGTATATTGATGTGCATCTGAAAATTTTATTGTGCTTTTGATTTTCTTTATCCAGAGTATGGCTGGTCCCAGATTTACTACTGAGATGGTTGTAGCGATGCTGCAGGAAGAACCAGATGAGGAGGCAATTTGTCTTGATTCAGAGTCTGAAATTTCTGATGATGATGACCCAGAATATTTGCCAGAGGGTCAAGCTGGAGTTGTGGGTGTGTCTGGGAATCCATGAAGAAGACTCCTCTGATGATACAGAAGACTCATCTGATGAGTCCTCTGAAGAGGAAACTCAGACCCAGTCCAATAGATTGAGTAAAAACGGATCTTACTGGAATGAGAATCCCCCCATTCATGGCAGAACAAGAAGCCATAACATTCTGAGGAGCTGCCCAGGACCTACACCTGGATCACCAGCTGTTTCACCAAAAGATGCCTGGGATATGTTCATGAGTGACAACATCATTGAGGAGGTTCTAATATGTACCAACTTAGAGGGACGAAGAACAGCCACAGCAAAAGGGAAAGAGTGGAGAAGCATTGATAAAGAAGAATTGATGGCCTTCATCAATTCTTGCAGGGGGGGAGAAGAGCTGGGATGTGGCCTTGCAGGAGCTGTTTGTGGATCCGCTGCAAAATCCAATTTACAAGGCCACCATGGGGCTTAGGAGATATGAAGATATCCGCCGCGTCATACGGTTTGACGACAAGAGGACCAGGGCTCTGCGACTGGAAACACACCACATGGCGACATTTAGGTACGTGTGGGACTGTTTCCTGGACAACTGCAGAAGAAAGTTCATCCCCAGTGACTGTGTCACCATAGATGAGCAGCTTGTGCCATTCCGAGGCAGGTGCAAGTTACGGCAACACATGCCCAGCAAGCCTGCAAAATATGGGATAAAAATCTTCTGGATGTGCGACGCAAGGGTACCTTATGCAATAGATGGAATTGTCTATACCGGGAGACAGCCAGGTTCAGAGGAACCTTGGAGAGAATGTCGTCCAGCAATTGTGCAGTGGAATCAGACAGACAGGTGAATGTAAAGTACAATAGAGAAACTAATGTATTAAGTTTTAGCACAATACCTACATACTTTTTCCCAATCTTTAATAATGTGTATTTTATTTTTTTATTTGATTTCTCTGTAAGCAAAATAGTAAAACAGAATAAAATGCAATGCAATGCAACAGATTATGGCGTTAGAGTTTAAAGAATTCCATGTTGAGTAAATTTACAATCTTTTCCCCCTCTCATAGGTCGCAACATCACAATTAGCAACTTCTTCACCAGTGTCCCGCTGGCTGAGAAGCTCCTCGAGAAGAACCTGACCATTGTTGGGACTCTTTGCCAGAACAAATCGGACATACCACCTATCATGAAGCCATCCAAATCACGGGAGATTCATAGCTCAGAATTCGGATTCAATGGCAACATGACCATGGTGAGCTATGTGCAGAAGAAGGGAAAAGCTGTTGTCCTCCTGAGCACTATGCATGATGACAAAGCAGTGGATGACAGCAGTCAGAAGAAGAAACAATGGGAAGATGTGGGTTTAAAAAACAAAACACAGCCACCACCCAGCCACAAGAGGACATCAGACAGGAGGGCCAAAGGAAGAGGAAGAGGTGCACGATCTGCCCAGTTACCAAAGACAGAAAAGTCAGCAGCTAGTGTTCCCAGTGCACCAGGCCTGTGTGCAAGGAGCACAAACTCTTAGTGATCATTTGTGAGGCATGTCAAAATTGAGAAGGCAATTTGTGCTCTAGTGATGTGTTCAGTTGTATTTCATTTTGTTTGGTCACATTCACCAGTTTACAGTTGTTAAATTACAGATACAGTTCAGTTCAACAGCCGTGTTATCTGTTATCAGAGGTATGTGTATGTGTGACAAAATGACAAATAAACATGTTGCAAATATGAAATACATAAGTGTTTGGCTCCACTCACTGCTAAAGTAATTACTTGAAACAAATTATTATTATAGTATTAATTCATTTAATTTTAAATCACACTTGGATGTATGGGTCATTTTTGACCCATGTGTGTAAACTTGATGTAGTAATAAAAAAAGCTATTTTTGTTCATAAAGCATGAAAGTAAAAATGGAAATAGTGATTGGTGGTAATCAAAAACAAGATATTTAAAGAATACTTGGAATATTCAATCATAAAATAAATTGATTTCAAAAGATAGAACAAAGAAAAACTCAGCCAGCATGAAGAAAGTCAAAGATTTTCATGAAAATTTTCAACTTTTTTGAAGCCGAAATACTTCATGAAAATCTTTGACTTTTTTGAAGCCGAAATCTTTTCATGAAAGTTTTCAACTTTTTTAAAGCCGAAATCTTTTCATGAAAATTTTGAACTTTTTTGAAGCAGAAATCTTTTCATCAAAATTTTCAAATTTTTTGAAGCCGAAATACTTCATGAAAGTTTTCAACCTTTTTGAAGCTGAAATACTTCATGAAAATTTTTACCTTTTTTAAAGCCAAAATCCTGTCATGAAAATTTTCAACTTTGTTGAAGCCGAAATCTTTTCATGAAAATTTTCAACTTTTTTGAAGCCGAACTCTTTTCATGAAAAATTTCAATTTTGTTGAAGCTGAAATCTTTTCATGGAAATTTTCAACTTTTTTGAAGCCAAAATCGTTTCATGAAGATCTTCAACTTTTTTGAAGCAAAAATCTTTATCATCAAAATTTTCAAATTTTTTGAAGCTGAAATACTTCATGAAAATGTTCAACTTTTTTGAAGCCGAAATCTTTTCATGAAAATTTTCAACTTTTTTGAAGGCTAAATCTTTTCATGAAAATTTTTAACTTTGTTGAAGCAGAAATCTTTTCATGAAAATTTTCAACTTTGTTGAAGCAGAAATCTTTTCATGAAAATTTTAAAGCAGAAATCTTTTCATGAAAATTTTCAACTTTTTTGAAGCTGAAATCTTTTCATGTAAATTTTCAACTTTTTTGAAACCAAAATACTTCATGAAAATTTTTGACTTTTTTGAAGCCGAAATCTTTTCATGAAAATCTTCGACTTTTTTGAAGCAGAAATCTTTTTATGAAAATTTTCAACTTTTTTGAAGCAGAAATCTTTTCATGAAAATTTTAAAGCAGAAATCTTTTCATGAAAATTTTCAACTTTTTTGAAGCTGAAATCTTTTCATGTAAATTTTCAACTTTTTTGAAACCAAAATACTTCATGAAAATTTTCGACTTTTTTGAAGCCGAAATCTTTTCATGAAAATCTTCGACTTTTTTGAAGCAGAAATCTTTTTATGAAAATTTTCAACTTTTTTGAAGCAGAAATCTTTTCATGAAAATTTTCAACTTTTTTAAAGCCAAAATCCTGTAATGAAAAATTTCAATTTTGTTGAAGCAGAAATCTTTTCATGAAAATTTTCAATTTTGTTGAAGCAGAAATCTTTTCATGAAAATTTTCAACTTTGTTGAAGCAGAAATCTTTTCATGAAAATTTTAAAGCAGAAATCTTTTCATGAAAATTTTCAACTTTTTTGAAGCCGAAATCTTTTCATGTAAACTTTCAACTTTTTTGAAACCAAAATACTTCATGAAAATTTTTGACTTTTTTGAAGCCGAAATCTTTTCATGAAAATCTTCAACTTTTTTGAAGCAGAAATCTTTTCATGAAAATTTTCAACTTTTTTAAAGCCAAAATCCTGTAATGAAAAATTTCAATTTTGTTGAAGCAGAAATCTTTTCATGAAAATTTTCAACTTTGTTGAAGCAGAAATCTTTTCATGAAAATTTTAAAGCAGAAATCTTTTCATGAAAATTTTCAACTTTTTTGAAGCCGAAATCTTTTCATGTAAATTTTCAACTTTTTTGAAACCAAAATACTTCATGAAAATTTTTGACTTTTTTGAAGCCGAAATCTTTTCATGAAAATTTTCAACTTTTTTGAAGCAGAAATCTTTTCATGAAAATTTTCAACTTTTTTAAAGCCAAAATCCTGTAATGAAAAATTTCAATTTTGTTCTAGCTGAAATCTTTTCATGGAAATTTTCAACTTTTTTGAAGCCAAAATCTTGTCATGAAAATTTTCAACTTTTTTGAAGCAGAAATCTTTTCATAAAAATTATCAACTTTTTTGAAAATGAAACCTTTTCATCAAAATTTTCAACTTTTTTGAAGCCGAAATCTTTTCATGTAAATTTTTAACTTTTTTGAAACCGAAATACTTCATGGAAATGTTCAACTTTTTTGAAGCCGAAATCTTTTCATGAAAATTTTGAACTTTTTTGAAGCAGAAATCTTTTCATCAAAATTTTCAAATTTTTTGAAGCTGAAATACTTCATGAAATTTTTTACCTTTTTTAAAGCCAAAATCCTGTCATGAAAATTTTCAACTTTGTTGAAGCCGAAATCTTTTCATGAAAATCTTCAACTTTTTTGAAGCAGAAATACTTTATGAAAATGTTCAACTTTTTTGAAGCCGAAATCTTTTCATGAAAATTTTCAACTTTTTTGAAGGCTAAATCTTTTCATGAAAATTTTTAACTTTGTTGAAGCAGAAATCTTTTCATGAAAATTTTCAACTTTGTTGAAGCAGAAATCTTTTCATGAAAATTTTCAAGCAGAAATCTTTTCATGAAAATTTTCAACTTTTTTGAAGCTGAAATCTTTTCATGTAAATTTTCAACTTTTTTGAAACCAAAATACTTCATGAAAATTTTTGACTTTTTTGAAGCCGAAATCTTTTCATGAAAATCTTCGACTTTTTTGAAGCAGAAATCTTTTTATGAAAATTTTCAACTTTTTTGAAGCTGAAATCTTTTCATGAAAATTTTCAACTTTTTTAAAGCCAAAATCCTTTAATGAAAAATTTCAATTTTGTTGAAGCAGAAATCTTTTCATGAAAATTTTCAATTTTGTTGAAGCAGAAATCTTTTCATGAAAATTTTCAACTTTGTTGAAGCAGAAATCTTTTCATGAAAATTTTAAAGCAGAAATCTTTTCATGAAAATTTTCAACTTTTTTGAAGCCGAAATCTTTTCATGTAAACTTTCAACTTTTTTGAAACCAAAATACTTCATGAAAATTTTTGACTTTTTTGAAGCCGAAATCTTTTCATGAAAATCTTCAACTTTTTTGAAGCAGAAATCTTTTCATGAAAATTTTCAACTTTTTTAAAGCCAAAATCCTGTAATGAAAAATTTCAATTTTGTTGAAGCAGAAATCTTTTCATGAAAATTTTCAACTTTGTTGAAGCAGAAATCTTTTCATGAAAATTTTCAACTTTTTTGAAGCCGAAATCTTTTCATGTAAACTTTCAACTTTTTTGAAACCAAAATACTTCATGAAAATTTTTGACTTTTTTGAAGCCGAAATCTTTTCATGAAAATCTTCAACTTTTTTGAAGCAGAAATCTTTTCATGAAAATTTTCAACTTTTTTAAAGCCAAAATCCTGTAATGAAAAATTTCAATTTTGTTGAAGCAGAAATCTTTTCATGAAAATTTTCAACTTTGTTGAAGCAGAAATCTTTTCATGAAAATTTTAAAGCAGAAATCTTTTCATGAAAATTTTCAACTTTTTTGAAGCCGAAATCTTTTCATGTAAATTTTCAACTTTTTTGAAACCAAAATACTTCATGAAAATTTTTGACTTTTTTGAAGCCGAAATCTTTTCATGAAAATTTTCAACTTTTTTGAAGCAGAAATCTTTTCATGAAAATTTTCAACTTTTTTAAAGCCAAAATCCTGTAATGAAAAATTTCAATTTTGTTCTAGCTGAAATCTTTTCATGGAAATTTTCAACTTTTTTGAAGCCAAAATTTTGTCATGAAAATTTTCAACTTTTTTGAAGCAGAAATCTTTTCATAAAAATTATCAACTTTTTTGAAAATGAAATCTTTTCATGAAAATTTTCAACTTTTTTGAAGCCGAAATCTTTTCATGTAAATTTTTAACTTTTTTGAAACCGAAATACTTCATGGAAATGTTCAACTTTTTTGAAGCCGAAATCTTTTCATGAAAATTTTGAACTTTTTTGAAGCAGAAATCTTTTCATCAAAATTTTCAAATTTTTTGAAGCTGAAATACTTCATGAAATTTTTTACCTTTTTTAAAGCCAAAATCCTGTCATGAAAATTTTCAACTTTGTTGAAGCCGAAATCTTTTCATGAAAATCTTCAACTTTTTTGAAGCAGAAATACTTTATGAAAATGTTCAACTTTTTTGAAGCCGAAATCTTTTCATGAAAATTTTCAACTTTTTTGAAGGCTAAATCTTTTCATGAAAATTTTTAACTTTGTTGAAGCAGAAATCTTTTCATGAAAATTTTCAACTTTGTTGAAGCTGAAATCTTTTCATGTAAATTTTCAACTTTTTTGAAACCAAAATACTTCATGAAAATTTTTGACTTTTTTGAAGCCGAAATCTTTTCATGAAAATCTTCGACTTTTTTGAAGCAGAAATCTTTTTATGAAAATTTTCAACTTTTTTGAAGCTGAAATCTTTTCATGAAAATTTTCAACTTTTTTAAAGCCAAAATCCTTTAATGAAAAATTTCAATTTTGTTGAAGCAGAAATCTTTTCATGAAAATTTTCAATTTTGTTGAAGCAGAAATCTTTTCATGAAAATTTTCAACTTTGTTGAAGCAGAAATCTTTTCATGAAAATTTTAAAGCAGAAATCTTTTCATGAAAATTTTCAACTTTTTTGAAGCCGAAATCTTTTCATGTAAACTTTCAACTTTTTTGAAACCAAAATACTTCATGAAAATTTTTGACTTTTTTGAAGCCGAAATCTTTTCATGAAAATCTTCAACTTTTTTGAAGCAGAAATCTTTTCATGAAAATTTTCAACTTTTTTAAAGCCAAAATCCTGTAATGAAAAATTTCAATTTTGTTGAAGCAGAAATCTTTTCATGAAAATTTTCAACTTTGTTGAAGCAGAAATCTTTTCATGAAAATTTTCAACTTTGTTGAAGCAGAAATCTTTTCATGAAAATTTTAAAGCAGAAATCTTTTCATGAAAATTTTCAACTTTTTTGAAGCCGAAATCTTTTCATGTAAACTTTCAACTTTTTTGAAACCAAAATACTTCATGAAAATTTTTGACTTTTTTGAAGCCGAAATCTTTTCATGAAAATCTTCAACTTTTTTGAAGCAGAAATCTTTTCATGAAAATTTTCAACTTTTTTAAAGCCAAAATCCTGTAATGAAAAATTTCAATTTTGTTGAAGCAGAAATCTTTTCATGAAAATTTTCAACTTTGTTGAAGCAGAAATCTTTTCATGAAAATTTTAAAGCAGAAATCTTTTCATGAAAATTTTCAACTTTTTTGAAGCCGAAATCTTTTCATGTAAATTTTCAACTTTTTTGAAACCAAAATACTTCATGAAAATTTTTGACTTTTTTGAAGCCGAAATCTTTTCATGAAAATTTTCAACTTTTTTGAAGCAGAAATCTTTTCATGAAAATTTTCAACTTTTTTAAAGCCAAAATCCTGTAATGAAAAATTTCAATTTTGTTCTAGCTGAAATCTTTTCATGGAAATTTTCAACTTTTTTGAAGCCAAAATTTTGTCATGAAAATTTTCAACTTTTTTGAAGCAGAAATCTTTTCATAAAAATTATCAACTTTTTTGAAAATGAAACCTTTTCATCAAAATTTTCAACTTTTTTGAAGCCGAAATCTTTTCATGTAAATTTTTAACTTTTTTGAAACCGAAATACTTCATGGAAATGTTCAACTTTTTTGAAGCCGAAATCTTTTCATGAAAATTTTGAACTTTTTTGAAGCAGAAATCTTTTCATCAAAATTTTCAAATTTTTTGAAGCTGAAATACTTCATGAAATTTTATACCTTTTTTAAAGCCAAAATCCTGTCATGAAAATTTTCAACTTTGTTGAAGCCGAAATCTTTTCATGAAAATCTTCAACTTTTTTGAAGCAGAAATACTTTATGAAAATGTTCAACTTTTTTGAAGCCGAAATCTTTTCATGAAAATTTTCAACTTTTTTGAAGGCTAAATCTTTTCATGAAAATTTTTAACTTTGTTGAAGCAGAAATCTTTTCATGAAAATTTTCAACTTTGTTGAAGCAGAAATCTTTTCATGAAAATTTTCAAGCAGAAATCTTTTCATGAAAATTTTCAACTTTTTTGAAGCCGAAATCTTTTCATGTAAATTTTCAACTTTTTTGAAACCAAAATACTTCATGAAAATTTTTGACTTTTTTGAAGCCGAAATCTTTTCATGAAAATTTTCAACTTTTTTGAAGCAGAAATCTTTTCATGAAAATTTTCAACTTTTTTAAAGCCAAAATCCTGTAATGAAAAATTTCAATTTTGTTCTAGCTGAAATCTTTTCATGGAAATTTTCAACTTTTTTGAAGCCAAAATCTTGTCATGAAAATTTTCAACTTTTTTGAAGCAGAAATCTTTTCATAAAAATTATCAACTTTTTTGAAAATGAAACCTTTTCATCAAAATTTTCAACTTTTTTGAAGCCGAAATTTTTTCATGTAAATTTTTATCTTTTTTGAAACCGAAATACTTCATGGAAATGTTCAACTTTTTTGAAGCCGAAATCTTTTCATGAAAATTTTGAACTTTTTTGAAGCAGAAATCTTTTCATCAAAATTTTCAAATTTTTTGAAGCTGAAATACTTCATGAAATTTTTTACCTTTTTTAAAGCCAAAATCCTGTCATGAAAATTTTCAACTTTGTTGAAGCCGAAATCTTTTCATGAAAATTTTGAACTTTTTTGAAGCAGAAATCTTTTCATGAAAATCTTCAACTTTTTTGAAGCAGAAATACTTTATGAAAATGTTCAACTTTTTTGAAGCCGAAATCTTTTCATGAAAATTTTCAACTTTTTTGAAGGCTAAATCTTTTCATGAAAATTTTTAACTTTGTTGAAGCAGAAATCTTTTCATGTAAATTTTCAACTTTTTTGAAACCAAAATACTTCATGAAAATTTTCGACTTTTTTGAAGCCGAAATCTTTTCATGAAAATCTTCGACTTTTTTGAAGCAGAAATCTTTTTATGAAAATTTTCAACTTTTTTGAAGCAGAAATCTTTTCATGAAAATTTTCAACTTTTTTGAAGCCGAAATCTTTTCATGTAAACTTTCAACTTTTTTGAAACCAAAATACTTCATGAAAATTTTTGACTTTTTTGAAGCCGAAATCTTTTCATGAAAATCTTCGACTTTTTTGAAGCAGAAATCTTTTTATGAAAATTTTCAACTTTTTTGAAGCTGAAATCTTTTCATGAAAATTTTCAACTTTTTTAAAGCCAAAATCCTTTAATGAAAAATTTCAATTTTGTTGAAGCAGAAATCTTTTCATGAAAATTTTCAATTTTGTTGAAGCAGAAATCTTTTCATGAAAATTTTCAACTTTGTTGAAGCAGAAATCTTTTCATGAAAATTTTAAAGCAGAAATCTTTTCATGAAAATTTTCAACTTTTTTGAAGCCGAAATCTTTTCATGTAAACTTTCAACTTTTTTGAAACCAAAATACTTCATGAAAATTTTTGACTTTTTTGAAGCCGAAATCTTTTCATGAAAATCTTCAACTTTTTTGAAGCAGAAATCTTTTCATGAAAATTTTCAACTTTTTTAAAGCCAAAATCCTGTAATGAAAAATTTCAATTTTGTTGAAGCAGAAATCTTTTCATGAAAATTTTCAACTTTGTTGAAGCAGAAATCTTTTCATGAAAATTTTCAACTTTGTTGAAGCAGAAATCTTTTCATGAAAATTTTAAAGCAGAAATCTTTTCATGAAAATTTTCAACTTTTTTGAAGCCGAAATCTTTTCATGTAAACTTTCAACTTTTTTGAAACCAAAATACTTCATGAAAATTTTTGACTTTTTTGAAGCCGAAATCTTTTCATGAAAATCTTCAACTTTTTTGAAGCAGAAATCTTTTCATGAAAATTTTCAACTTTTTTAAAGCCAAAATCCTGTAATGAAAAATTTCAATTTTGTTGAAGCAGAAATCTTTTCATGAAAATTTTCAACTTTGTTGAAGCAGAAATCTTTTCATGAAAATTTTAAAGCAGAAATCTTTTCATGAAAATTTTCAACTTTTTTGAAGCCGAAATCTTTTCATGTAAATTTTCAACTTTTTTGAAACCAAAATACTTCATGAAAATTTTTGACTTTTTTGAAGCCGAAATCTTTTCATGAAAATTTTCAACTTTTTTGAAGCAGAAATCTTTTCATGAAAATTTTCAACTTTTTTAAAGCCAAAATCCTGTAATGAAAAATTTCAATTTTGTTCTAGCTGAAATCTTTTCATGGAAATTTTCAACTTTTTTGAAGCCAAAATTTTGTCATGAAAATTTTCAACTTTTTTGAAGCAGAAATCTTTTCATAAAAATTATCAACTTTTTTGAAAATGAAACCTTTTCATCAAAATTTTCAACTTTTTTGAAGCCGAAATCTTTTCATGTAAATTTTTAACTTTTTTGAAACCGAAATACTTCATGGAAATGTTCAACTTTTTTGAAGCCGAAATCTTTTCATGAAAATTTTGAACTTTTTTGAAGCAGAAATCTTTTCATCAAAATTTTCAAATTTTTTGAAGCTGAAATACTTCATGAAATTTTTTACCTTTTTTAAAGCCAAAATCCTGTCATGAAAATTTTCAACTTTGTTGAAGCCGAAATCTTTTCATGAAAATCTTCAACTTTTTTGAAGCAGAAATACTTTATGAAAATGTTCAACTTTTTTGAAGCCGAAATCTTTTCATGAAAATTTTCAACTTTTTTGAAGGCTAAATCTTTTCATGAAAATTTTTAACTTTGTTGAAGCAGAAATCTTTTCATGAAAATTTTCAACTTTGTTGAAGCAGAAATCTTTTCATGAAAATTTTCAAGCAGAAATCTTTTCATGAAAATTTTCAACTTTTTTGAAGCCGAAATCTTTTCATGTAAATTTTCAACTTTTTTGAAACCAAAATACTTCATGAAAATTTTTGACTTTTTTGAAGCCGAAATCTTTTCATGAAAATTTTCAACTTTTTTGAAGCAGAAATCTTTTCATGAAAATTTTCAACTTTTTTAAAGCCAAAATCCTGTAATGAAAAATTTCAATTTTGTTCTAGCTGAAATCTTTTCATGGAAATTTTCAACTTTTTTGAAGCCAAAATCTTGTCATGAAAATTTTCAACTTTTTTGAAGCAGAAATCTTTTCATAAAAATTATCAACTTTTTTGAAAATGAAACCTTTTCATCAAAATTTTCAACTTTTTTGAAGCCGAAATTTTTTCATGTAAATTTTTAACTTTTTTGAAACCGAAATACTTCATGGAAATGTTCAACTTTTTTGAAGCCGAAATCTTTTCATGAAAATTTTGAACTTTTTTGAAGCAGAAATCTTTTCATCAAAATTTTCAAATTTTTTGAAGCTGAAATACTTCATGAAATTTTTTACCTTTTTTAAAGCCAAAATCCTGTCATGAAAATTTTCAACTTTGTTGAAGCCGAAATTTTTTCATGAAAATTTTGAACTTTTTTGAAGCAGAAATCTTTTCATGAAAATCTTCAACTTTTTTGAAGCAGAAATACTTTATGAAAATGTTCAACTTTTTTGAAGCCGAAATCTTTTCATGAAAATTTTCAACTTTTTTGAAGGCTAAATCTTTTCATGAAAATTTTTAACTTTGTTGAAGCAGAAATCTTTTCATGTAAATTTTCAACTTTTTTGAAACCAAAATACTTCATGAAAATTTTCGACTTTTTTGAAGCCGAAATCTTTTCATGAAAATCTTCGACTTTTTTGAAGCAGAAATCTTTTTATGAAAATTTTCAACTTTTTTGAAGCAGAAATCTTTTCATGAAAATTTTCAACTTTTTTAAAGCCAAAATCCTGTAATGAAAAATTTCAATTTTGTTGAAGCAGAAATCTTTTCATGAAAATTTTCAATTTTGTTGAAGCAGAAATCTTTTCATGAAAATTTTCAACTTTGTTGAAGCAGAAATCTTTTCATGAAAATTTTAAAGCAGAAATCTTTTCATGAAAATTTTCAACTTTTTTGAAGCCGAAATCTTTTCATGTAAACTTTCAACTTTTTTGAAACCAAAATACTTCATGAAAATTTTTGACTTTTTTGAAGCCGAAATCTTTTCATGAAAATCTTCAACTTTTTTGAAGCAGAAATCTTTTCATGAAAATTTTCAACTTTTTTAGAGCCAAAATCCTGTAATGAAAAATTTCAATTTTGTTGAAGCAGAAATCTTTTCATGAAAATTTTCAACTTTTTTGAAGCCAAAATCTTGTCATGAAAATTTTCAACTTTTTTGAAGCAGAAATCTTTTCATAAAAATTATCAACTTTTTTGAAAATGAAACCTTTTCATCAAAATTTTCAACTTTTTTGAAGCCGAAATCTTTTCATGTAAATTTTTAACTTTTTTGAAACCGAAATACTTCATGGAAATGTTCAACTTTTTTGAAGCCGAAATCTTTTCATGAAAATTTTGAACTTTTTTGAAGCAGAAATCTTTTCATCAAAATTTTCAAATTTTTTGAAGCTGAAATACTTCATGAAATTTTTTACCTTTTTTAAAGCCAAAATCCTGTCATGAAAATTTTCAACTTTGTTGAAGCCGAAATCTTTTCATGAAAATCTTCAACTTTGTTGAAGCAGAAATACTTTATGAAAATGTTCAACTTTTTTGAAGCCGAAATCTTTTCATGAAAATTTTCAACTTTTTTGAAGGCTAAATCTTTTCATGAAAATTTTTAACTTTGTTGAAGCAGAAATCTTTTCATGAAAATTTTCAACTTTGTTGAAGCAGAAATCTTTTCATGAAAATTTTCAAGCAGAAATCTTTTCATGAAAATTTTCAACTTTTTTGAAGCTGAAATCTTTTCATGTAAATTTTCAACTTTTTTGAAACCAAAATACTTCATGAAAATTTTTGACTTTTTTGAAGCCGAAATCTTTTCATGAAAATCTTCGACTTTTTTGAAGCAGAAATCTTTTTATGAAAATTTTCAACTTTTTTGTAGCCGAAATGTTTTCATTAAAATTTTCAACTTTTTTAAATCCGAAATCTTTTCATGAAAATCTTTGACTTTTTTAATGCAGAAATATTTTTATGAAAATTTTCAAGCAGAAATCTTTTCATGAAAATTTTCAATTTTTTTAAGCAGAAATCTTTTCATGTAAATTTTCAACTTTTTTGAATCCGAAATACTTCATGAAAATTTTCAACTTTTTTGTAGCCGAAATGTTTTCATTAAAATTTTCAACTTTTTGAAGCAAAAATACTTCATGAAAATTTTCAACTTTTTAAAAAGCTTGAAATTTTCAACTTTTTTGAAACAGAAATCTTTTCATGTAAATTTTGAACTTTTTTGAAAATGAAATCTTTTCATGAAAATTTTGAACTTTTTTGAAGCCGAAATACTTATTGAAAATTTTCAACTTTTTTGAAGTCGAAATACTTCATGAAAGTTTTCAACTTTTTCAAAGCTGAAATACTTCATGAAAGTTTTCAACTTTTTTAAAGCTGAAATCTTTATATGTAAATTTTCAACTTTATTCAAACTGATATTCTACATTTTCTAACATGTTTTTGAGACATAAAGTGACACTTACTGTTCAGACTACATTTTCTAACTCAAAGTGTCGTTTCAAAGTAAAAATACTATTAGAAGGAGTGATTCAGACAAAATTAGATGAAACAGCTGTACTGATAAGAAATGAGCGCAGTTACATGAAATGACATCAAAATCAACATTCCCTGAGCCAGAAAACGCTATTAACAGCTTTAGTGATCAAATTGAGCGTATCTTGCGAAGCTGAGCTCGAAAGTGACATGAAACATGTTTTTGAGACATAAAATGACACTTACTGTTCAGACTACATTTTCTAACTCAAAGTGCCGTTTCAAAGTAAAAATACTGTTAGAAGGCGTGATTCAGACAAAATTAGATGAAACAGCTGTACTGGTAACAAACAACGATATTAACAGCTTTAGTGATCAAATTGAGCGTATCTTGCGAAGCTGAGCTCGAAAGTGACATGAAACATGTTTTTGAGACATAAAATGACACTTACTGTTCAGACTACATTTTCTAACTCAAAGTGCCGTTTCAAAGTAAAAATACTGTTAGAAGGAGTGATTCAGACAATATTAGATGAAACAGCTGTACTGGTAACAAATGAGCGCAGTTACATGAAATGACATCAAAATCAACATTCCCTGAGCCAGACAACGCTATTAACAGCTTTAGTGATCAAATTGAGCGTATCTTGCGAAGCTGAGCTCGAAAGTGACATGAAACATGTTTTTCAGACATAAAGTGACACTTACAATGAATACCTGTCCTGACTACATTTTTTAACTCAAAGTGTCGTTTCAAAGTAAAAATACTGTTAGAAGGAGTGATTCATCAAAAATAAGATGAAACAGCAGCACTGGTAACAAATGAGCGCAGTTACATGAAATGACATCAAAATCAACATTCCCTGAGCCAGACAACGCTATTAACAGCTTTAGTGATCAAATTGAGCGTATCTTGCGAAGCTGAGCTCGAAAGTGACATGAAACATGTTTTTGAGACATAAAGTGACACTTACAGTGAATACCTGTTCTGACTACATTTTCTAACTCAAAGTGTCGTTTCAAAGTAAAAATATTGTTAGAAGGAGTGATTCAGACAAAATTAGATGAAACAGCAGCACTGGTAACAAATGAGCGCAGTTACATGAAATGACATCAAAATCAACATTCCCTGAGCCAGACAACGCTATTAACAGCTTTAGTGATCAAATTGAGCGTATCTTGCGAAGCTGAGCTCGAAAGTGACATGAAACATGTTTTTGAGACATAAAGTGACACTTACAGTGAATACCTGTTCTGACTACATTTTCTAACTCAAAGTGTCGTTTCAAAGTAAAAATACTGTTAGAAGGAGTGATTCAGACAAAATTAGATGAAACAGCAGCACTGGTAACAAACAACGATATTAACAGCTTTAGTGATCAAATTGAGCGTATCTTGCGAAGCTGAGCTCGAAAGTGACATGAAACAAGTTTTTGAGACATAAAGTGACACTTACTGTTCAGACTACATTTTTAACTCAAAGTGCCGTTTCAAAGTAAAAATACTGTTAGAAGGAGTGATTCAGACAAAATTAGATGAAACAGCTGTACTGGTAACAAATGAGCGCAGTTACATGAAATGACATCAAAATCAACATTCCCTGAGCCAGACAACGCTATTAACAGCTTTAGTGATCAAATTGAGCGTATCTTGCGAAGTTGTGCTCGAAAGTGACATGAAACATGTTTTGAACAGTAAGTGTCACTTTATGTCTCAAAAACATGTTTCATGTCACTTTCGAGCTCAGCTTCGCAAGATACGCTCAATTTGATCACTAAAGCTGTTAATATCGTTGATTGTTAGCAGTACAGCTGTTTCAACTAATTTTGTCTGAAACACTCCTTCTAACAGTATTTTTACTTTGAAACGACGCTTTCAGTTAGAAAATGTAGTCAGAACAGGTATTCACTGTAAGTGTCACTTTATGTCTCAAAAACATGTTTCATGTCACTTTCGAGCTCAGCTTCGCAAGATACGCTCAATTTGATCACTAAAGCTGTTAATAGCGTTGTCTGGCTCAGGGAATGTTGATTTTGATGTCATTTCATGTAACTGCGCTCATTTGTTACCAGTGCTGCTGTTTCATCTAATTTTGCCTGAAACACTCCTTCTAACAGTATTTTTACTTTGAAACGACGCTTTCAGTTAGAAAATGTAGTCAGAACAGGTATTCACTGTAAGTGTCACTTTATGTCTCAAAAACATGTTTCATGTCACTTTCGAGCTCAGCTTCGCAAGATACGCTCAATTTGATCACTAAAGCTGTTAATAGCGTTGTCTGGCTCAGGGAATGTTGATTTTGATGTCATTTCATGTAACTGCGCTCATTTTTTACCACTACAGCTGTTTCATCTAATTTTGCCTGAAACACTCCTTCTAACAGTATTTTTACTTTGAAACGACGCTTTCAGTTAGAAAATGTAGTCAGAACAGGTATTCACTGTAAGTGTCACTTTATGTCTCAAAAACATGTTTCATGTCACTTTCGAGCTCAGCTTCGCAAGATACGCTCAATTTGATCACTAAAGCTGTTAATAGCGTTGTCTGGCTCAGGGAATGTTGATTTTGATGTCATTTCATGTAACTGCGCTCATTTGTTACCACTACAGCTGTTTCATCTAATTTTGTCTGAATCACTCCCTCTAACAGTATTTTTACTTTGAAACGACACTTTGAGTTAGAAAATGTAGTCTGAACAGTAAGTGTCACTTTTTGTCTGAAAAACATGTTTCATGTCACTTTCGAGCTCAGCTTCGCAAGATACGCTCAATTTGATCACTAAAGCTGTTAATAGCGTTGTCTGGCTCAGGGAATGTTGATTTTGATGTCATTTCATGTAACTGCGCTCATTTTTTACCACTACAGCTGTTTCATCTAATTTTGCCTGAAAAACTCCTTCTAACAGTATTTTTACTTTGAAACGACACTTTGAGTTAGAAAATGCAGTCTGAACAGTAAGTGTCACTTTTTGTCTGAAAAACATGTTTCATGTCACTTTCGAGCTCAGCTTCGCAAGATACGCTCAATTTGATCACTAAAGCTGTTAATATCGTTGTTTGTTACCAGTACAGCTGTTTCATCTAATTTTGTCTGAATCACTCCCTCTAACAGTATTTTTACTTTGAAACGACACTTTGAGTTAGAAAATGTAGAATATCAGTTTGAATAAAGTCGAAAATTTTCATGAAAAGATTTCTGCTTCAAAAAAGTATTAATTTTTCATGACAGGATTTTGGCTTTAAAAAAGGTAAAAATTTTCATGAAAAGATTTCGGCTTCAAAAAAGTTGAAAATTTTCATGAAAAGATTTACACTTCAAAAAAGTTGAAAATGTTCATGAATTTTTTCGACTTCAAAAAAGTCTAAGATTTTCATGAAAAGATTTCTGCTTCAAAAACTTGAAAATTTTCATGAAAAGATTTCGTATTCAAAAAAGTTGAAAATTTTCATGAAAATATTTACACTTCAAAAAAGTTGAAAATGTTCATGAATTTTTTCGACTTCAAAAAAGTTGAAAAAATGTCATGAACTATTTCGGCATCAAAAAAGTTGAAAATTTACATTAAAAGATTTCGGCTTCAAAAAAGTCAAAAATTTTCATGAAGTATTTCGGTTTCAAAAAAGTTGAAAATTTTCATGAAAAGATTTCGGCTTCAAAAAAGTTGAAAATTTTCATGAAAAGATTTCTGCTTCAAAAACTTGAAAATTTTCATGAAAAGATTTCGGCTTCAAAAAAGTTGAAAATTTTCATGAAAAGATTTCTGCTTCAAAAAGTTTAAAATTTTCATGTATTTTTTCAACTTCAAAAAAGTTAAAAATTTTCATCAAAAGATTTCTGCTTCAAAATAGTTGACAATTTTCATGAATAGATTTCTGCTTCAAAAAAGTTGAAAATTTTCATGAACTATTTCGGCATCAAAAAAGTTGAAAATTTACATTAAAAGATTTCGGCTTTCAAAAAAGTAAAAAATTTTCATGAAGTATTTCGGCTTCAAAAAAGTTGAAAATTTTCATGAAAAGATTTCTGCTTCAAAAAGTTGAAAATTTTCATGAAAAGATTTCGGCTTCAAAAAAGTTGAAAATTTTCATGAAGTATTTGGGCTTCAAAAAAGTCAATGATTTTCATGAAAAGATTTCTGCTTCAGAAAAGTCGAACATTTTCATGAAGTATTTCGGCTTCAAAAAAGTTAAAAATTTTCATCAAAAGATTTCTGCTTGAGAAAAGTTGAAAATTTTCATGAAAAGATTTCGGCTTCAAAAAAGTTGAAAATTTTCTTGAAGTATTTCGGCTTCAAAAAAGTTGAAAATTTTCATGACAAGATTTCGGCTTCAAAAAAGTTGAAAATTTTCATGAAATAATTTCGGCTTCAAAAAAGTTGAAAATTTTCATGAAAAGATTTCGGCTTCAAAAAAGTTGAAAATTTTCATGACAGGATTTTGGCTTTACAAAAAGTAAAAATTTTCATAAAGTATTTCGGCTTCAAAAAGGTTGAAAACTTTCATGAACTATTTCGACTTCAAAAAAGTCGAAGATTTTCATGAAAAGATTTCTGCTTCAAAAAAATTGAAAATTTTCATTAAAAGATTTCGGCTTCAAAAAATTTGAAAATTTTCATGAAAAGATTTCGGCTTCAAAAAAGTTGAAAATTTTCATGAAAAGATTTACACTTCAAAAAAGTTGAAAATGTTCATGAATTTTTTCGACTTCAAAAAAGTCTAAGATTTTCATGAAAAGATTTCTATTTCAAAAACTTGAAAATTTTCATGAAAAGATTTCGGCTTCAAAAAAGTTGAAAATTTTCATGAAAATATTTACACTTCAAAAAAGTTGAAAATGTTCATGAATTTTTTCGACTTCAAAAAAGTTGAAAAAATGTCATGAACTATTTCGGCATCAAAAAAGTTGAAAATTTACATTAAAAGATTTCGGCTTCAAAAAAGTCAAAAATTTTCATGAAGTATTTCGGTTTCAAAAAAGTTGAAAATTTTCATGAAAAGATTTCGGCTTCAAAAAAGTTGAAAATTTTCATGAAAAGATTTCTGCTTCAAAAACTTGAAAATTTTCATGAAAAGATTTCGGCTTCAAAAAAGTTGAAAATTTTCATGAAAAGATTTACACTTCAAAAAAGTTGAAAATGTTCATGAATTTTTTCGACTTCAAAAAAGTCTAAGATTTTCATGAAAAGATTTCTGCTTCAAAAACTTGAAAATTTTCATGAAAAGATTTCGGCTTCAAAAAAGTTGAAAATTTTAATGAAAAGATTTAGACTTCAAAAAAGTTGAAAATGTCCATGAATTTTTTCGACTTCAAAAAAGTTGAACATTTTCATGAATAGATTTCGGCTTCAAAAATGTTGAAAATTTTCATGAACTATTTCGGCATCAAAAAAGTTGAAAATTTTCATGAACTATTTCGGCATCAAAAAAGTTGAAAATTTTCATGAACTATTTCGGCTTCAAAAATGTTGAAAATTTTCATGAACTATTTCGGCATCAAAAAAGTTGAAAATTTTCATGAAAAGATTTCTGCTTCAAAAAGTTTAAAATTTTCATGTATTTTTTCAACTTCAAAAAAGTTAAAAATTTTCATCAAAAGATTTCTGCTTCAAAATAGTTGACAATTTTCATGAATAGATTTCTGCTTCAAAAAAGTTGAAAATTTTCATGAACTATTTCGGCATCAAAAAAGTTGAAAATTTACATTAAAAGATTTCGGCTTTCAAAAAAGTAAAACATTTTCATGAAGTATTTCGGCTTCAAAAAAGTTGAAAATTTTCATGAAAAGATTTCTGCTTCAAAAAGTTGAAAATTTTCATGAAAAGATTTCGGCTTCAAAAAAGTTGAAAATTTTCATGAACTATTTCGGCATCAAAAAAGTTGAAAATTTGCATGAAAAGATTTCGGCTTCAAAAAAGTTGAAAATTTTCATGAAGTATTTGGGCTTCAAAAAAGTCAATGATTTTCATGAAAAGATTTCTGCTTCAGAAAAGTCGAACATTTTCATGAAGTATTTCGGCTTCAAAAAGGTTGAAAATTTACATTAAAAGATTTGGGCTTCAAAAAAGTCAACGATTTTCATGAAAAGATTTCGGCTTCAAAAAAGTTGAAAATTTTCATGAAATAATTTCAGCTTCAGAAAAGTTGAAAATTTTCATGACAGGATTATGGCTTTAAAAAAGGTAAGAATTTTCATGAAGTATTTCGGCTTCAAAAAAGTTAAAAATTTTCATCAAAAGATTTCTGCTTGAGAAAAGTTGAAAATTTTCATGAAAAGATTTCGGCTTCAAAAAAGTTGAAAATTTTCTTGAAGTATTTCGGCTTCAAAAAAGTTGAAAATTTTCATGACAAGATTTCGGCTTCAAAAAAGTTGAAAATTTTCATGAAATAATTTCGGCTTCAAAAAAGTTGAAAATTTTCATGAAAAGATTTCGGCTTCAAAAAAGTTGAAAATTTTCATGACAGGATTTTGGCTTTACAAAAAGTAAAAATTTTCATAAAGTATTTCGGCTTCAAAAAGGTTGAAAACTTTCATGAACTATTTCGACTTCAAAAAAGTCGAAGATTTTCATGAAAAGATTTCTGCTTCAAAAAAGTTGAAAATTTTCATTAAAAGATTTCGGCTTCAAAAAATTCAAAAACTTTCATGAAGTATTTCGGCTTCAAAAAGGTTGAAAATTTACATTAAAAGATTTGGGCTTCAAAAAAGTCAACGATTTTCATGAAAAGATTTCTGCTTCAAAAAAGTTGAAAATTTTCATGAAAAGATTTCGGCTTCAAAAAGTTTGAAAATTTTCATGAAAAGATTTCGGCTTCAAAAAAGTTAAAAATGTTCATGAATTTTTTCGACGTCAAAAAATTCTAAGATTTTCATGAAAAGATTTCAGCTTCAAAAAAGTCAAAGATTTTCTTGAAAAGATTTCTGCTTCAAAAAAGTTGAAAATTTTCATGACAGGATTTTGGCTTTAAAAAACTTGAAAATTTTCATGAAAAGATTTCGGCTTCAAAAAGGTTGAAAACTTTCATGAACTATTTCGACTTCAAAAAAGTCGAAGATTTTCATGAAAAGATTTCTGCTTCAAAAAAGTTGAAAATTTTCATTAAAAGATTTCGGCTTCAAAAAATTCCAAAACTTTCATGAAGTATTTCGGCTTCAAAAAAGTTGAAAATTTTCATGAAAAGATTTCGGCTTCAAAAAAGTTGAAAATTTTCATGAAGTATTTCGTCTGCAAAAAAGTCGAAGATTTTCATGAAAAGATCTCTGCTTCAAAAAAGTTGAACATTTTCATGAAAAGATTTCGGCTTCAAAAAAGTTTAAAATGTTCATGAAAAGATTTCGGCTTCAAAAAAGTTGAAAACTTTCATGAAGTATTTCGGCATCAAAAAAGTTGAAAACTTTAATGAAGTATTTCGGCTTCAAAAATGTTGAAAATTTTCATGAAAAGATTTCTATTTCAAAAAAGTTGAAAATTTTCATGAAAAGATTTCGGCTTCAAAAAAGTTGAAAATTTTCATGAAAAGATTTCAGCTTCAAAAAAGTCAAAGATTTTCTTGAAAAGATTTCTGCTTCAAAAAAGTTGAAAATTTTCATGAAAAGATTTCGGCTTCAAAAAAGTTGAAAATTTTCATGAAAAGATTTCGGCTTCAAAAAAGTTGAAAATTTTCATCAAGTATTTCGGCTTCAAAAAAGTCAAAGTATTTCATGAAAAGATTTCTGCTTCAAAAAAGTTGAAAATTTACATGAAAAGATTTCGGCTTCAAAAAAGTTGAAAATTTACATGAAAAGATTTCGGCTTCAAAAAAGTTGAAAATTTTCATGAAAAGATTTCGGCATCAAAAAAGTCTAAAACTTTCATGAACTATTTCGGCATCAAAAAAGTCTAAAACTTTCATGAAGTATTTCTGCTTTAAAAATGTCAAAGTGACCCGGTTGAGTTTTTATTTTCTACATCTTTGCAATAAATTCATCTCTTCATTCAGTATTCAAGTTATTCCTCAATTAACTTGTTTTTGATCATCATACATCCTTATTTTATTTTTTCCTTTCTTACTTTTTGAATAAAAAACATTTTTGTATCATTACCCTTCTAATGCACAACATGGGTCAAAAATGAATCCACTTTCTATGTTATTTCATGTATGGCTGAGTGTTTCTATGATATATCTTTGAAATAAATACATTTTATCATTTTCTTTTCCAAGTATGCAGTAAATATCTTGTTTTTGTTAAGCACAAATCATCATTTGTATTTTTCCTTTCTTACTTTATGAACGAGCACAGCTTTTGTATTTCTACATCAAGTCAGAAACGACCCCAGAAACGACCCACATGCATTTACTATAGCATTTGCTGTGAAACGTGGTTGTTTCAGACATTTCACAGCTCAGCACAGCTCCCTTGGAACATCTAATACATGTAAGTATTGTTTTTAAATTGTTCTAACATCACTTTAGAAAATATTTGATGACAATTGTGAAAGATAACTGTACATAACATTTGATTAGGTTTAGGTTACCTTGAGAGTGAGTACATTACTTGTCAGAAAGTTACAAGTAATTACTATTAGCTAGCTAGCTGTTGACACTTCTATTTTAGTTAGCTAATTCTATTGTAGTTAGCTAACTATTATGTAGATTGCTAGGCTACTTAGCAAAGTACTTAGCTAAGCTACTTAGCCAAGTCACCAAAATAAAACTCTATGTATGTGTATGTATATTGATGTGCATCTGAAAATTTTATTGTGCTTTTGATTTTCTTTATCCAGAGTATGGCTGGTCCCAGATTTACTACTGAGATGGTTGTAGCGATGCTGCAGGAAGAACCAGATGAGGAGGCAATTTGTCTTGATTCAGAGTCTGAAATTTCTGATGATGATGACCCAGAATATTTGCCAGAGGGTCAAGCTGGAGTTGTGGGTGTGTCTGGGAATCCATGAAGAAGACTCCTCTGATGATACAGAAGACTCATCTGATGAGTCCTCTGAAGAGGAAACTCAGACCCAGTCCAATAGATTGAGTAAAAACGGATCTTACTGGAATGAGAATCCCCCCATTCATGGCAGAACAAGAAGCCATAACATTCTGAGGAGCTGCCCAGGACCTACACCTGGATCACCAGCTGTTTCACCAAAAGATGCCTGGGATATGTTCATGAGTGACAACATCATTGAGGAGGTTCTAATATGTACCAACTTAGAGGGACGAAGAACAGCCACAGCAAAAGGGAAAGAGTGGAGAAGCATTGATAAAGAAGAATTGATGGCCTTCATCAATTCTTGCAGGGGGGGAGAAGAGCTGGGATGTGGCCTTGCAGGAGCTGTTTGTGGATCCGCTGCAAAATCCAATTTACAAGGCCACCATGGGGCTTAGGAGATATGAAGATATCCGCCGCGTCATACGGTTTGACGACAAGAGGACCAGGGCTCTGCGACTGGAAACACACCACATGGCGACATTTAGGTACGTGTGGGACTGTTTCCTGGACAACTGCAGAAGAAAGTTCATCCCCAGTGACTGTGTCACCATAGATGAGCAGCTTGTGCCATTCCGAGGCAGGTGCAAGTTACGGCAACACATGCCCAGCAAGCCTGCAAAATATGGGATAAAAATCTTCTGGATGTGCGACGCAAGGGTACCTTATGCAATAGATGGAATTGTCTATACCGGGAGACAGCCAGGTTCAGAGGAACCTTGGAGAGAATGTCGTCCAGCAATTGTGCAGTGGAATCAGACAGACAGGTGAATGTAAAGTACAATAGAGAAACTAATGTATTAAGTTTTAGCACAATACCTACATACTTTTTCCCAATCTTTAATAATGTGTATTTTATTTTTTTATTTGATTTCTCTGTAAGCAAAATAGTAAAACAGAATAAAATGCAATGCAATGCAACAGATTATGGCGTTAGAGTTTAAAGAATTCCATGTTGAGTAAATTTACAATCTTTTCCCCCTCTCATAGGTCGCAACATCACAATTAGCAACTTCTTCACCAGTGTCCCGCTGGCTGAGAAGCTCCTCGAGAAGAACCTGACCATTGTTGGGACTCTTTGCCAGAACAAATCGGACATACCACCTATCATGAAGCCATCCAAATCACGGGAGATTCATAGCTCAGAATTCGGATTCAATGGCAACATGACCATGGTGAGCTATGTGCAGAAGAAGGGAAAAGCTGTTGTCCTCCTGAGCACTATGCATGATGACAAAGCAGTGGATGACAGCAGTCAGAAGAAGAAACAATGGGAAGATGTGGGTTTAAAAAACAAAACACAGCCACCACCCAGCCACAAGAGGACATCAGACAGGAGGGCCAAAGGAAGAGGAAGAGGTGCACGATCTGCCCAGTTACCAAAGACAGAAAAGTCAGCAGCTAGTGTTCCCAGTGCACCAGGCCTGTGTGCAAGGAGCACAAACTCTTAGTGATCATTTGTGAGGCATGTCAAAATTGAGAAGGCAATTTGTGCTCTAGTGATGTGTTCAGTTGTATTTCATTTTGTTTGGTCACATTCACCAGTTTACAGTTGTTAAATTACAGATACAGTTCAGTTCAACAGCCGTGTTATCTGTTATCAGAGGTATGTGTATGTGTGACAAAATGACAAATAAACATGTTGCAAATATGAAATACATAAGTGTTTGGCTCCACTCACTGCTAAAGTAATTACTTGAAACAAATTATTATTATAGTATTAATTCATTTAATTTTAAATCACACTTGGATGTATGGGTCATTTTTGACCCATGTGTGTAAACTTGATGTAGTAATAAAAAAAGCTATTTTTGTTCATAAAGCATGAAAGTAAAAATGGAAATAGTGATTGGTGGTAATCAAAAACAAGATATTTAAAGAATACTTGGAATATTCAATCATAAAATAAATTGATTTCAAAAGATAGAACAAAGAAAAACTCAGCCAGCATGAAGAAAGTCAAAGATTTTCATGAAAATTTTCAACTTTTTTGAAGCCGAAATACTTCATGAAAATCTTTGACTTTTTTGAAGCCGAAATCTTTTCATGAAAGTTTTCAACTTTTTTAAAGCCGAAATCTTTTCATGAAAATTTTGAACTTTTTTGAAGCAGAAATCTTTTCATCAAAATTTTCAAATTTTTTGAAGCCGAAATACTTCATGAAAGTTTTCAACCTTTTTGAAGCTGAAATACTTCATGAAAATTTTTACCTTTTTTAAAGCCAAAATCCTGTCATGAAAATTTTCAACTTTGTTGAAGCCGAAATCTTTTCATGAAAATTTTCAACTTTTTTGAAGCCGAACTCTTTTCATGAAAAATTTCAATTTTGTTGAAGCTGAAATCTTTTCATGGAAATTTTCAACTTTTTTGAAGCCAAAATCGTTTCATGAAGATCTTCAACTTTTTTGAAGCAAAAATCTTTTCATCAAAATTTTCAAATTTTTTGAAGCTGAAATACTTCATGAAAATGTTCAAGTTTTTTGAAGCCGAAATCTTTTCATGAAAATTTTCAACTTTTTTGAAGGCTAAATCTTTTCATGAAAATTTTTAACTTTGTTGAAGCAGAAATCTTTTCATGAAAATTTTCAACTTTGTTGAAGCAGAAATCTTTTCATGAAAATTTTAAAGCAGAAATCTTTTCATGAAAATTTTCAACTTTTTTGAAGCTGAAATCTTTTCATGTAAATTTTCAACTTTTTTGAAACCAAAATACTTCATGAAAATTTTTGACTTTTTTGAAGCCGAAATCTTTTCATGAAAATCTTCGACTTTTTTGAAGCAGAAATCTTTTCATGAAAATTTTCAACTTTTTTGAAGCAGAAATCTTTTCATGAAAATTTTAAAGCAGAAATCTTTTCATGAAAATTTTCAACTTTTTTGAAGCTGAAATCTTTTCAGGTAAATTTTCAACTTTTTTGAAACCAAAATACTTCATGAAAATTTTCGACTTTTTTGAAGCCGAAATCTTTTCATGAAAATCTTCGACTTTTTTGAAGCAGAAATCTTTTTATGAAAATTTTCAACTTTTTTGAAGCAGAAATCTTTTCATGAAAATTTTCAACTTTTTTAAAGCCAAAATCCTGTAATGAAAAATTTCAATTTTGTTGAAGCAGAAATCTTTTCATGAAAATTTTCAATTTTGTTGAAGCAGAAATCTTTTCATGAAAATTTTCAACTTTGTTGAAGCAGAAATCTTTTCATGAAAATTTTAAAGCAGAAATCTTTTCATGAAAATTTTCAACTTTTTTGAAGCCGAAATCTTTTCATGTAAACTTTCAACTTTTTTGAAACCAAAATACTTCATGAAAATTTTTGACTTTTTTGAAGCCGAAATCTTTTCATGAAAATCTTCAACTTTTTTGAAGCAGAAATCTTTTCATGAAAATTTTCAACTTTTTTAAAGCCAAAATCCTGTAATGAAAAATTTCAATTTTGTTGAAGCAGAAATCTTTTCATGAAAATTTTCAACTTTGTTGAAGCAGAAATCTTTTCATGAAAATTTTAAAGCAGAAATCTTTTCATGAAAATTTTCAACTTTTTTGAAGCCGAAATCTTTTCATGTAAATTTTCAACTTTTTTGAAACCAAAATACTTCATGAAAATTTTTGACTTTTTTGAAGCCGAAATCTTTTCATGAAAATTTTCAACTTTTTTGAAGCAGAAATCTTTTCATGAAAATTTTCAACTTTTTTAAAGCCAAAATCCTGTAATGAAAAATTTAAATTTTGTTCTAGCTGAAATCTTTTCATGGAAATTTTCAACTTTTTTGAAGCCAAAATCTTGTCATGAAAATTTTCAACTTTTTTGAAGCAGAAATCTTTTCATAAAAATTATCAACTTTTTTGAAAATGAAACCTTTTCATCAAAATTTTCAACTTTTTTGAAGCCGAAATCTTTTCATGTAAATTTTTAACTTTTTTGAAACCGAAATACTTCATGGAAATGTTCAACTTTTTTGAAGCCGAAATCTTTTCATGAAAATTTTGAACTTTTTTGAAGCAGAAATCTTTTCATCAAAATTTTCAAATTTTTTGAAGCTGAAATACTTCATGAAATTTTTTACCTTTTTTAAAGCCAAAATCCTGTCATGAAAATTTTCAACTTTGTTGAAGCCGAAATCTTTTCATGAAAATTTTGAACTTTTTTGAAGCAGAAATCTTTTCATCAAAATTTTCAAATTTTTTGAAGCTGAAATACTTCATGAAATTTTTTACCTTTTTTAAAGCCAAAATCCTGTCATGAAAATTTTCAACTTTGTTGAAGCCGAAATCTTTTCATGAAAATCTTCAACTTTTTTGAAGCAGAAATACTTTATGAAAATGTTCAACTTTTTTGAAGCCGAAATCTTTTCATGAAAATTTTCAATTTTGTTGAAGCAGAAATCTTTTCATGAAAATTTTCAACTTTGTTGAAGCAGAAATCTTTTCATGAAAATTTTCAACTTTGTTGAAGCAGAAATCTTTTCATGAAAATTTTCAACTTTTTTGAAGCCGAAATCTTTTCATGTAAACTTTCAACTTTTTTGAAACCAAAATACTTCATGAAAATTTTTGACTTTTTTGAAGCCGAAATCTTTTCATGAAAATCTTCAACTTTTTTGAAGCAGAAATCTTTTCATGAAAATTTTCAACTTTTTTAAAGCCAAAATCCTGTAATGAAAAATTTCAATTTTGTTGAAGCAGAAATCTTTTCATGAAAATTTTCAACTTTGTTGAAGCAGAAATCTTTTCATGAAAATTTTAAAGCAGAAATCTTTTCATGAAAATTTTCAACTTTTTTGAAGCCGAAATCTTTTCATGTAAATTTTCAACTTTTTTGAAACCAAAATACTTCATGAAAATTTTTGACTTTTTTGAAGCCGAAATCTTTTCATGAAAATTTTCAACTTTTTTGAAGCAGAAATCTTTTCATGAAAATTTTCAACTTTTTTAAAGCCAAAATCCTGTAATGAAAAATTTCAATTTTGTTCTAGCTGAAATCTTTTCATGGAAATTTTCAACTTTTTTGAAGCCAAAATCTTGTCATGAAAATTTTCAACTTTTTTGAAGCAGAAATCTTTTCATAAAAATTATCAACTTTTTTGAAAATGAAACCTTTTCATCAAAATTTTCAACTTTTTTGAAGCCGAAATCTTTTCATGTAAATTTTTAACTTTTTTGAAACCGAAATACTTCATGGAAATGTTCAACTTTTTTGAAGCCGAAATCTTTTCATGAAAATTTTGAACTTTTTTGAAGCAGAAATCTTTTCATCAAAATTTTCAAATTTTTTGAAGCTGAAATACTTCATGAAATTTTTTACCTTTTTTAAAGCCAAAATCCTGTCATGAAAATTTTCAACTTTGTTGAAGCCGAAATCTTTTCATGAAAATCTTCAACTTTTTTGAAGCAGAAATACTTTATGAAAATTTTCAACTTTTTTGAAGCCGAAATCTTTTCATGAAAATTTTCAACTTTTTTGAAGGCTAAATCTTTTCATGAAAATTTTTAACTTTGTTGAAGCAGAAATCTTTTCATGTAAATTTTCAACTTTTTTGAAACCAAAATACTTCATGAAAATTTTCGACTTTTTTGAAGCCGAAATCTTTTCATGAAAATCTTCGACTTTTTTGAAGCAGAAATCTTTTTATGAAAATTTTCAACTTTTTTGAAGCAGAAATCTTTTCATGAAAATTTTCAACTTTTTTAAAGCCAAAATCCTGTAATGAAAAATTTCAATTTTGTTGAAGCAGAAATCTTTTCATGAAAATTTTCAATTTTGTTGAAGCAGAAATCTTTTCATGAAAATTTTCAACTTTGTTGAAGCAGAAATCTTTTCATGAAAATTTTAAAGCAGAAATCTTTTCATGAAAATTTTCAACTTTTTTGAAGCCGAAATCTTTTCATGTAAACTTTCAACTTTTTTGAAACCAAAATACTTCATGAAAATTTTTGACTTTTTTGAAGCCGAAATCTTTTCATGAAAATCTTCAACTTTTTTGAAGCAGAAATCTTTTCATGAAAATTTTCAACTTTTTTAAAGCCAAAATCCTGTAATGAAAAATTTCAATTTTGTTGAAGCAGAAATGTTTTCATTAAAATTTTCAACTTTTTTAAATCCGAAATCTTTTCATGAAAATCTTTGACTTTTTTAATGCAGAAATATTTTTATGAAAATTTTCAAGCAGAAATCTTTTCATGAAAATTTTCAATTTTTTTAAGCAGAAATCTTTTCATGTAAATTTTCAACTTTTTTGAATCCGAAATACTTCATGAAAATTTTCAACTTTTTTGAAGCCGAAATGTTTTCATTAAAATTTTCAACTTTTTTAAATCCGAAATCTTTTCATGAATCTTTTCATGAAAATTTTGAAGCAGAAATCTTTTCATGAAAATTTTCAACTTTTTTGAAGCCGAAATCTTTTCATGAAAGTTTTCAACTTTTTGAAGCAAAAATACTTCATGAAAATTTTCAACTTTTTAAAAAGCTTGAAATTTTCAACTTTTTTGAAACAGAAATCTTTTCATGTAAATTTTGAACTTTTTTGAAAATGAAATCTTTTCATGAAAATTTTGAACTTTTTTGAAGCCGAAATACTTATTGAAAATTTTCAACTTTTTTGAAGACGAAATACTTCATGAAAGTTTTCAACTTTTTCAAAGCTGAAATACTTCATGAAAGTTTTCAACTTTTTTAAAGCTGAAATCTTTATATGTAAATTTTCAACTTTATTCAAACTGATATTCTACATTTTCTAACATGTTTTTGAGACATAAAGTGACACTTACTGTTCAGACTACATTTTCTAACTGAAAGCGTCGTTTCAAAGTAAAAATACTGTTAGAAGGAGTGTTTCAGACAAAATTAGTTGAAACAGCTGTACTGCTAACAATCAACGATATTAACAGCTTTAGTGATCAAATTGAGCGTATCTTGCGAAGCTGAGCTCGAAAGTGACATGAAACATGTTTTTGAGACATAAAATGACACTTACTGTTCAGACTACATTTTCTCACTCAAAGTGCCGTTTCAAAGTAAAAATACTGTTAGAAGGCGTGATTCAGACAAAATTAGATGAAACAGCTGTACTGGTAACAAACAACGATATTAACAGCTTTAGTGATCAAATTGAGCGTATCTTGCGAAGCTGAGCTCGAAAGTGACATGAAACATGTTTTTGAGACATAAAATGACACTTACTGTTCAGACTACATTTTCTAACTCAAAGTGCCGTTTCAAAGTAAAAATACTGTTAGAAGGAGTGATTCAGACAATATTAGATGAAACAGCTGTACTGGTAACAAATGAGCGCAGTTACATGAAATGACATCAAAATCAACATTCCCTGAGCCAGACAACGCTATTAACAGCTTTAGTGATCAAATTGAGCGTATCTTGCGAAGCTGAGCTCGAAAGTGACATGAAACATGTTTTTCAGACATAAAGTGACACTTACAATGAATACCTGTCCTGACTACATTTTTTAACTCAAAGTGTCGTTTCAAAGTAAAAATACTGTTAGAAGGAGTGATTCATCAAAAATAAGATGAAACAGCAGCACTGGTAACAAATGAGCGCAGTTACATGAAATGACATCAAAATCAACATTCCCTGAGCCAGACAACGCTATTAACAGCTTTAGTGATCAAATTGAGCGTATCTTGCGAAGCTGAGCTCGAAAGTGACATGAAACATGTTTTTGAGACATAAAGTGACACTTACAGTGAATACCTGTCCTGACTACATTTTCTAACTCAAAGTGTCGTTTCAAAGTAAAAATACTGTTAGAAGGAGTGATTCAGACAAAATTAGATGAAACAGCAGCACTGGTAACAAATGAGCGCAGTTACATGAAATGACATCAAAATCAACATTCCCTGAGCCAGACAACGCTATTAACAGCTTTAGTGATCAAATTGAGCGTTTCTTGCGAAGCTGAGCTCGAAAGTGACATGAAACATGTTTTTGAGACATAAAGTGACACTTACAGTGAATACCTGTCCTGACTACATTTTTTAACTCAAAGTGTCGTTTCAAAGTAAAAATACTGTTAGAAGGAGTGATTCATCAAAAATAAGATGAAACAGCAGCACTGGTAACAAATGAGCGCAGTTACATGAAATGACATCAAAATCAACATTCCCTGAGCCAGACAACGCTATTAACAGCTTTAGTGATCAAATTGAGTGTATCTTGCGAAGCTGAGCTCGAAAGTGACATGAAACATGTTTTTGAGACATAAAGTGACACTTACAGTGAATACCTGTTCTGACTACATTTTCTAACTCAAAGTGTCGTTTCAAAGTAAAAATATTGTTAGAAGGAGTGATTCAGACAAAATTAGATGAAACAGCAGCACTGGTAACAAATGAGCGCAGTTACATGAAATGACATCAAAATCAACATTCCCTGAGCCAGACAACGCTATTAACAGCTTTAGTGATCAAATTGAGCGTATCTTGCGAAGCTGAGCTCGAAAGTGACATGAAACATGTTTTTGAGACATAAAGTGACACTTACAGTGAATACCTGTTCTGACTACATTTTCTAACTCAAAGTGTCGTTTCAAAGTAAAAATACTGTTAGAAGGAGTGATTCAGACAAAATTAGATGAAACAGCAGCACTGGTAACAAATGAGCGCAGTTACATGAAATGACATCAAAATCAACATTCCCTGAGCCAGACAACGCTATTAACAGCTTTAGTGATCAAATTGAGCGTATCTTGCGAAGCTGAGCTCGAAAGTGACATGAAACATGTTTTTGAGACATAAAGTGACACTTACAGTGAATACCTGTTCTGACTACATTTTCTAACTCAAAGTGTCGTTTCAAAGTAAAAATACTGTTAGAAGGAGTGATTCAGACAAAATTAGATGAAACAGCAGCACTGGTAACAAACAACGATATTAACAGCTTTAGTGATCAAATTGAGCGTATCTTGCGAAGCTGAGCTCGAAAGTGAAATGAAACAAGTTTTTGAGACATAAAGTGACACTTACTGTTCAGACTACATTTTTAACTCAAAGTGCCGTTTCAAAGTAAAAATACTGTTAGAAGGAGTGATTCAGACAAAATTAGATGAAACAGCTGTACTGGTAACAAATGAGCGCAGTTACATGAAATGACATCAAAATCAACATTCCCTGAGCCAGACAACGCTATTAACAGCTTTAGTGATCAAATTGAGCGTATCTTGCGAAGTTGTGCTCGAAAGTGACATGAAACATGTTTTGAACAGTAAGTGTCACTTTATGTCTCAAAAACATGTTTCATGTCACTTTCGAGCTCAGCTTCGCAAGATACGCTCAATTTGATCACTAAAGCTGTTAATATCGTTGATTGTTAGCAGTACAGCTGTTTCAACTAATTTTGTCTGAAACACTCCTTCTAACAGTATTTTTACTTTGAAACGACGCTTTCAGTTAGAAAATGTAGTCAGAACAGGTATTCACTGTAAGTGTCACTTTATGTCTCAAATACATGTTTCATGTCACTTTCGAGCTCAGCTTCGCAAGATACGCTCAATTTGATCACTAAAGCTGTTAATAGCGTTGTCTGGCTCAGGGAATGTTGATTTTGATGTCATTTCATGTAACTGCGCTCATTTTTTACCACTACAGCTGTTTCATCTAATTTTGCCTGAAACACTCCTTCTAACAGTATTTTTACTTTGAAACGACGCGTTCAGTTAGAAAATGTAGTCAGAACAGGTATTCACTGTAAGTGTCACTTTATGTCTCAAAAACATGTTTCATGTCACTTTCGAGCTCAGCTTCGCAAGATACGCTCAATTTGATCACTAAAGCTGTTAATAGCGTTGTCTGGCTCAGGGAATGTTGATTTTGATGTCATTTCATGTAACTGCGCTCATTTTTTACCACTACAGCTGTTTCATCTAATTTTGCCTGAAACACTCCTTCTAACAGTATTTTTACTTTGAAACGACGCTTTCAGTTAGAAAATGTAGTCAGAACAGGTATTCACTGTAAGTGTCACTTTATGTCTCAAAAACATGTTTCATGTCACTTTCGAGCTCAGCTTCGCAAGATACGCTCAATTTGATCACTAAAGCTGTTAATAGCGTTGTCTGGCTCAGGGAATGTTGATTTTGATGTCATTTCATGTAACTGCGCTCATTTGTTACCACTACAGCTGTTTCATCTAATTTTGTCTGAATCACTCCCTCTAACAGTATTTTTACTTTGAAACGACACTTTGAGTTAGAAAATGTAGTCTGAACAGTAAGTGTCACTTTTTGTCTGAAAAACATGTTTCATGTCACTTTCGAGCTCAGCTTCGCAAGATACGCTCAATTTGATCACTAAAGCTGTTAATAGCGTTGTCTGGCTCAGGGAATGTTGATTTTGATGTCATTTCATGTAACTGCGCTCATTTTTTACCACTACAGCTGTTTCATCTAATTTTGCCTGAAAAACTCCTTCTAACAGTATTTTTACTTTGAAACGACACTTTGAGTTAGAAAATTCAGTCTGAACAGTAAGTGTCACTTTTTGTCTGAAAAACATGTTTCATGTCACTTTCGAGCTCAGCTTCGCAAGATACGCTCAATTTGATCACTAAAGCTGTTAATATCGTTGTTTGTTACCAGTACAGCTGTTTCATCTAATTTTGTCTGAATCACTCCCTCTAACAGTATTTTTACTTTGAAACGACACTTTGAGTTAGAAAATGTAGAATATCAGTTTGAATAAAGTCGAAAATTTTCATGAAAAGATTTCTGCTTCAAAAAAGTATAAATTTTTCATGACAGGATTTTGGCTTTAAAAAAGGTAAAAATTTTCATGAAAAGATTTCGGCTTCAAAAAAGTTGAAAATTTTCATGAAAAGATTTACACTTCAAAAAAGTTGAAAATGTTCATGAATTTTTTCGACTTCAAAAAAGTCTAAGATTTTCATGAAAAGATTTCTGCTTCAAAAACTTGAAAATTTTCATGAAAAGATTTCGTATTCAAAAAAGTTGAAAATTTTCATGAAAATATTTACACTTCAAAAAAGTTGAAAATGTTCATGAATTTTTTCGACTTCAAAAAAGTTGAAAAAATGTCATGAACTATTTCGGCATCAAAAAAGTTGAAAATTTACATTAAAAGATTTCGGCTTCAAAAAAGTCAAAAATTTTCATGAAGTATTTCGGCTTCAAAAAAGTTGAAAATTTTCATGAAAAGATTTCGGCTTCAAAAAAGTTGAAAATTTTCATGAAAAGATTTACACTTCAAAAAAGTTGAAAATGTTCATGAATTTTTTCGACTTCAAAAAAGTCTAAGATTTTCATGAAAAGATTTCTATTTCAAAAACTTGAAAATTTTCATGAAAAGATTTCGGCTTCAAAAAAGTTGAAAATTTTCATGAAAATATTTACACTTCAAAAAAGTTGAAAATGTTCATGAATTTTTTCGACTTCAAAAAAGTTGAAAAAATGTCATGAACTATTTCGGCATCAAAAAAGTTGAAAATTTACATTAAAAGATTTCGGCTTCAAAAAAGTCAAAAATTTTCATGAAGTATTTCGGTTTCAAAAAAGTTGAAAATTTTCATGAAAAGATTTCGGCTTCAAAAAAGTTGAAAATTTTCATGAAAAGATTTCTGCTTCAAAAACTTGAAAATTTTCATGAAAAGATTTCGGCTTCAAAAAAGTTGAAATTTTTCATGAAAAGATTTCTGCTTCAAAAAGTTTAAAATTTTCATGTATTTTTTCAACTTCAAAAAAGTTAAAAATTTTCATCAAAAGATTTCTGCTTCAAAATAGTTGACAATTTTCATGAATAGATTTCTGCTTCAAAAAAGTTGAAAATTTTCATGAACTATTTCGGCATCAAAAAAGTTGAAAATTTACATTAAAAGATTTCGGCTTTCAAAAAATTTAAAAATTTTCATGAAGTATTTCGGCTTCAAAAAAGTTGAAAATTTTCATGAAAAGATTTCTGCTTCAAAAAGTTGAAAATTTTCATGAAAAGATTTCGGCTTCAAAAAAGTTGAAAATTTTCATGAAGTATTTGGGCTTCAAAAAAGTCAATGATTTTCATGAAAAGATTTCTGCTTCAGAAAAGTCGAACATTTTCATGAAGTATTTCGGCTTCAAAAAGGTTGAAAATTTACATTAAAAGATTTGGGCTTCAAAAAAGTCAACGATTTTCATGAAAAGATTTCGGCTTCAAAAAAGTTGAAAATTTTCATGAAATAATTTCAGCTTCAGAAAAGTTGAAAATTTTCATGACAGGATTATGGCTTTAAAAAAGGTAAGAATTTTCATGAAGTATTTCGGCTTCAAAAAAGTTAAAAATTTTCATCAAAAGATTTCTGCTTGAGAAAAGTTGAAAATTTTCATGAAAAGATTTCGTATTCAAAAAAGTTGAAAATTTTCATGAAAATATTTACACTTCAAAAAAGTTGAAAATGTTCATGAATTTTTTCGACTTCAAAAAAGTTGAAAAAATGTCATGAACTATTTCGGCATCAAAAAAGTTGAAAATTTACATTAAAAGATTTCGGCTTCAAAAAAGTCAAAAATTTTCATGAAGTATTTCGGCTTCAAAAAAGTTGAAAATTTTCATGAAAAGATTTCGGCTTCAAAAAAGTTGAAAATTTTCATGAAAAGATTTACACTTCAAAAAAGTTGAAAATGTTCATGAATTTTTTCGACTTCAAAAAAGTCTAAGATTTTCATGAAAAGATTTCTATTTCAAAAACTTGAAAATTTTCATGAAAAGATTTCGGCTTCAAAAAAGTTGAAAATTTTCATGAAAATATTTACACTTCAAAAAAGTTGAAAATGTTCATGAATTTTTTCGACTTCAAAAAAGTTGAAAAAATGTCATGAACTATTTCGGCATCAAAAAAGTTGAAAATTTACATTAAAAGATTTCGGCTTCAAAAAAGTCAAAAATTTTCATGAAGTATTTCGGTTTCAAAAAAGTTGAAAATTTTCATGAAAAGATTTCGGCTTCAAAAAAGTTGAAAATTTTCATGAAAAGATTTCTGCTTCAAAAACTTGAAAATTTTCATGAAAAGATTTCGGCTTCAAAAAAGTTGAAAATTTTCATGAAAAGATTTACACTTCAAAAAAGTTGAAAATGTTCATGAATTTTTTCGACTTCAAAAAAGTCTAAGATTTTCATGAAAAGATTTCTGCTTCAAAAACTTGAAAATTTTCATGAAAAGATTTCGGCTTCAAAAAAGTTGAAAATTTTAATGAAAAGATTTAGACTTCAAAAAAGTTGAAAATGTCCATGAATTTTTTCGACTTCAAAAAAGTCGAACATTTTCATGAATAGATTTCGGCTTCAAAAATGTTGAAAATTTTCATGAACTATTTCGGCATCAAAAAAGTTGAAAATTTTCATGAACTATTTCGGCATCAAAAAAGTTGAAAATTTTCATGAACTATTTCGGCTTCAAAAATGTTGAAAATTTTCATGAACTATTTCGGCATCAAAAAAGTTGAAAATTTTCATGAAAAGATTTCTGCTTCAAAAAGTTTAAAATTTTCATGTATTTTTTCAACTTCAAAAAAGTTAAAAATTTTCATCAAAAGATTTCTGCTTCAAAATAGTTGACAATTTTCATGAATAGATTTCTGCTTCAAAAAAGTTGAAAATTTTCATGAACTATTTCGGCATCAAAAAAGTTGAAAATTTACATTAAAAGATTTCGGCTTTCAAAAAAGTAAAACATTTTCATGAAGTATTTCGGCTTCAAAAAAGTTGAAAATTTTCATGAAAAGATTTCTGCTTCAAAAAGTTGAAAATTTTCATGAAAAGATTTCGGCTTCAAAAAAGTTGAAAATTTTCATGAACTATTTCGGCATCAAAAAAGTTGAAAATTTGCATGAAAAGATTTCGGCTTCAAAAAAGTTGAAAATTTTCATGAAGTATTTGGGCTTCAAAAAAGTCAATGATTTTCATGAAAAGATTTCTGCTTCAGAAAAGTCGAACATTTTCATGAAGTATTTCGGCTTCAAAAAGGTTGAAAATTTACATTAAAAGATTTGGGCTTCAAAAAAGTCAACGATTTTCATGAAAAGATTTCGGCTTCAAAAAAGTTGAAAATTTTCATGAAATAATTTCAGCTTCAGAAAAGTTGAAAATTTTCATGACAGGATTATGGCTTTAAAAAAGGTAAGAATTTTCATGAAGTATTTCGGCTTCAAAAAAGTTAAAAATTTTCATCAAAAGATTTCTGCTTGAGAAAAGTTGAAAATTTTCATGAAAAGATTTCGGCTTCAAAAAAGTTGAAAATTTTCTTGAAGTATTTCGGCTTCAAAAAAGTTGAAAATTTTCATGACAAGATTTCGGCTTCAAAAAAGTTGAAAATTTTCATGAAATAATTTCGGCTTCAAAAAAGTTGAAAATTTTCATGAAAAGATTTTGGCTTTACAAAAAGTAAAAATTTTCATAAAGTATTTCGGCTTCAAAAAGGTTGAAAACTTTCATGAACTATTTCGACTTCAAAAAAGTCGAAGATTTTCATGAAAAGATTTCTGCTTCAAAAAAGTTGAAAATTTTCATTAAAAGATTTCGGCTTCAAAAAATTCAAAAACTTTCATGAAGTATTTCGGCTTCAAAAAGGTTGAAAATTTACATTAAAAGATTTGGGCTTCAAAAAAGTCAACGATTTTCATGAAAAGATTTCTGCTTCAAAAAAGTTGAAAATTTTCATGAAAAGATTTCGGCTTCAAAAAGTTTGAAAATTTTCATGAAAAGATTTCGGCTTCAAAAAAGTTAAAAATGTTCATGAATTTTTTCGACGTCAAAAAATTCTAAGATTTTCATGAAAAGATTTCAGCTTCAAAAAAGTCAAAGATTTTCTTGAAAAGATTTCTGCTTCAAAAAAGTTGAAAATGTTCATGAAAAGATTTCGGCTTCAAAAAAGTTTAAAATGTTCATGAAAAGATTTCGGCTTCAAAAAAGTTGAAAACTTTCATGAAGTATTTCGGCATCAAAAAAGTTGAAAACTTTAATGAAGTATTTCGGCTTCAAAAATGTTGAAAATTTTCATGAAAAGATTTCTATTTCAAAAAAGTTGAAAATTTTCATGAAAAGATTTCGGCTTCAAAAAAGTTGAAAATTTTCATGAAAAGATTTCAGCTTCAAAAAAGTCAAAGATTTTCTTGAAAAGATTTCTGCTTCAAAAAAGTTGAAAATTTTCATGAAAAGATTTCGGCTTCAAAAAAGTTGAAAATTTTCATGAAAAGATTTCGGCTTCAAAAAAGTTGAAAATTTTCATCAAGTATTTCGGCTTCAAAAAAGTCAAAGTATTTCATGAAAAGATTTCTGCTTCAAAAAAGTTGAAAATTTTCATGAAAAGATTTCGGCTTCAAAAAAGTTGAAAATTTACATGAAAAGATTTCGGCTTCAAAAAAGTTGAAAATTTTCATGAAAAGATTTCGGCATCAAAAAAGTCTAAAACTTTCATGAACTATTTCGGCATCAAAAAAGTCTAAAACTTTCATGAAGTATTTCTGCTTTAAAAATGTCAAAGTGACCCGGTTGAGTTTTTATTTTCTACATCTTTGCAATAAATTCATCTCTTCATTCAGTATTCAAGTTATTCCTCAATTAACTTGTTTTTGATCATCATACATCCTTATTTTATTTTTTCCTTTCTTACTTTTTGAATAAAAAACATTTTTGTATCATTACCCTTCTAATGCACAACATGGGTCAAAAATGAATCCACTTTCTATGTTATTTCATGTATGGCTGAGTGTTTCTATGATATATCTTTGAAATAAATACATTTTATCATTTTCTTTTCCAAGTATGCAGTAAATATCTTGTTTTTGTTAAGCACAAATCATCATTTGTATTTTTCCTTTCTTACTTTATGAACGAGCACAGCTTTTGTATTTCTACATCAAGTCAGAAACGACCCCAGAAACGACCCACATGCATTTACTATAGCATTTGCTGTGAAACGTGGTTGTTTCAGACATTTCACAGCTCAGCACAGCTCCCTTGGAACATCTAATACATGTAAGTATTGTTTTTAAATTGTTCTAACATCACTTTAGAAAATATTTGATGACAATTGTGAAAGATAACTGTACATAACATTTGATTAGGTTTAGGTTACCTTGAGAGTGAGTACATTACTTGTCAGAAAGTTACAAGTAATTACTATTAGCTAGCTAGCTGTTGACACTTCTATTTTAGTTAGCTAATTCTATTGTAGTTAGCTAACTATTATGTAGATTGCTAGGCTACTTAGCAAAGTACTTAGCTAAGCTACTTAGCCAAGTCACCAAAATAAAACTCTATGTATGTGTATGTATATTGATGTGCATCTGAAAATTTTATTGTGCTTTTGATTTTCTTTATCCAGAGTATGGCTGGTCCCAGATTTACTACTGAGATGGTTGTAGCGATGCTGCAGGAAGAACCAGATGAGGAGGCAATTTGTCTTGATTCAGAGTCTGAAATTTCTGATGATGATGACCCAGAATATTTGCCAGAGGGTCAAGCTGGAGTTGTGGGTGTGTCTGGGAATCCATGAAGAAGACTCCTCTGATGATACAGAAGACTCATCTGATGAGTCCTCTGAAGAGGAAACTCAGACCCAGTCCAATAGATTGAGTAAAAACGGATCTTACTGGAATGAGAATCCCCCCATTCATGGCAGAACAAGAAGCCATAACATTCTGAGGAGCTGCCCAGGACCTACACCTGGATCACCAGCTGTTTCACCAAAAGATGCCTGGGATATGTTCATGAGTGACAACATCATTGAGGAGGTTCTAATATGTACCAACTTAGAGGGACGAAGAACAGCCACAGCAAAAGGGAAAGAGTGGAGAAGCATTGATAAAGAAGAATTGATGGCCTTCATCAATTCTTGCAGGGGGGGAGAAGAGCTGGGATGTGGCCTTGCAGGAGCTGTTTGTGGATCCGCTGCAAAATCCAATTTACAAGGCCACCATGGGGCTTAGGAGATATGAAGATATCCGCCGCGTCATACGGTTTGACGACAAGAGGACCAGGGCTCTGCGACTGGAAACACACCACATGGCGACATTTAGGTACGTGTGGGACTGTTTCCTGGACAACTGCAGAAGAAAGTTCATCCCCAGTGACTGTGTCACCATAGATGAGCAGCTTGTGCCATTCCGAGGCAGGTGCAAGTTACGGCAACACATGCCCAGCAAGCCTGCAAAATATGGGATAAAAATCTTCTGGATGTGCGACGCAAGGGTACCTTATGCAATAGATGGAATTGTCTATACCGGGAGACAGCCAGGTTCAGAGGAACCTTGGAGAGAATGTCGTCCAGCAATTGTGCAGTGGAATCAGACAGACAGGTGAATGTAAAGTACAATAGAGAAACTAATGTATTAAGTTTTAGCACAATACCTACATACTTTTTCCCAATCTTTAATAATGTGTATTTTATTTTTTTATTTGATTTCTCTGTAAGCAAAATAGTAAAACAGAATAAAATGCAATGCAATGCAACAGATTATGGCGTTAGAGTTTAAAGAATTCCATGTTGAGTAAATTTACAATCTTTTCCCCCTCTCATAGGTCGCAACATCACAATTAGCAACTTCTTCACCAGTGTCCCGCTGGCTGAGAAGCTCCTCGAGAAGAACCTGACCATTGTTGGGACTCTTTGCCAGAACAAATCGGACATACCACCTATCATGAAGCCATCCAAATCACGGGAGATTCATAGCTCAGAATTCGGATTCAATGGCAACATGACCATGGTGAGCTATGTGCAGAAGAAGGGAAAAGCTGTTGTCCTCCTGAGCACTATGCATGATGACAAAGCAGTGGATGACAGCAGTCAGAAGAAGAAACAATGGGAAGATGTGGGTTTAAAAAACAAAACACAGCCACCACCCAGCCACAAGAGGACATCAGACAGGAGGGCCAAAGGAAGAGGAAGAGGTGCACGATCTGCCCAGTTACCAAAGACAGAAAAGTCAGCAGCTAGTGTTCCCAGTGCACCAGGCCTGTGTGCAAGGAGCACAAACTCTTAGTGATCATTTGTGAGGCATGTCAAAATTGAGAAGGCAATTTGTGCTCTAGTGATGTGTTCAGTTGTATTTCATTTTGTTTGGTCACATTCACCAGTTTACAGTTGTTAAATTACAGATACAGTTCAGTTCAACAGCCGTGTTATCTGTTATCAGAGGTATGTGTATGTGTGACAAAATGACAAATAAACATGTTGCAAATATGAAATACATAAGTGTTTGGCTCCACTCACTGCTAAAGTAATTACTTGAAACAAATTATTATTATAGTATTAATTCATTTAATTTTAAATCACACTTGGATGTATGGGTCATTTTTGACCCATGTGTGTAAACTTGATGTAGTAATAAAAAAAGCTATTTTTGTTCATAAAGCATGAAAGTAAAAATGGAAATAGTGATTGGTGGTAATCAAAAACAAGATATTTAAAGAATACTTGGAATATTCAATCATAAAATAAATTGATTTCAAAAGATAGAACAAAGAAAAACTCAGCCAGCATGAAGAAAGTCAAAGATTTTCATGAAAATTTTCAACTTTTTTGAAGCCGAAATACTTCATGAAAATCTTTGACTTTTTTGAAGCCGAAATCTTTTCATGAAAGTTTTCAACTTTTTTAAAGCCGAAATCTTTTCATGAAAATTTTGAACTTTTTTGAAGCAGAAATCTTTTCATCAAAATTTTC
>NC_089209.1:28410033-28412533 GCF_963930695.1 Labrus bergylta | reverse complement strand
TTTGTCTGTGTGAGTGTGTATGTTTGTGTGGGTGTGTGTATGTCTGTCTGTGTGTGTGTGTGTGTGTCTGTGTGTGTGGGTGTCTGTTTGTGTGTGTGTTTTTGTGTGTGTGTGTCTCTGTGTCCGTCTGTGTGTGTTTGTTGTGTTTTTGCGCGTTTCTGTTTGTGTGTGTGTTGTGTCTGTTTGCGTGTGTGTGCGTGTCTGTGTGTGTGTGTGTAGTTGGTTGTATGTGTGTGTTTGTTGTGTGTGTGTGTGTGTGTGTGTCTGTGTGTGTGTGTGTTTGTGTGTATTTCTCTTTTTCTGTGTGTGTCTGTCTGTGTGTGTGTGTATGTTTGTGTTGTGTTTATGCGTGTGTCTCTTTGTCTGTGTGTGTGTGTGCGTGTGTCTGTGTTTGTTGTGTGTGTGTGTGTGTGTGTGTGTGTGTGTGTTTTCGTGTTGTGTGTGTGTGTGTGTGTGTGTTTGTGTGTGGTTGTGTTGTGTCTGTGTGTGTGTGTGTTCTATTGTGTGTGTGTCTGTTTGTTTGTGTCTGTCTATATTTGTGTGTGTGTGTGTGTGTGTGTTTGTGTGTGTCTGTATGTGTGATTTGTGTGTCTGTGTGTGTGTCTGTTTGTTGTTTGTGTGGTTGTGTTGTGTGTGTGTGGTTGTGTTTGTGTGTGTGTGTTGTGTGTGTGTGTGTCTGTTTGTGTTGTATGTGTGTCTGTGTGTGTGTTGTTGTGTGTGTGTGTTTGTTTGTTGTGTTTGTGTATGTGTTTGTTGTGTTTGTGTGTGTGTCTGTTTGTGTTTGTTGTGTGTGTGTGTGTCTGTTTTTGTTGTGTGTGTGTCTGTGTTTCTGTTGTGTGTGTGTGTCTGTGTTTCTGTTGTGTGTGTGTCTGTGTGTGGTTGTGTTGTATGTCTGTGTGGCTGTGTTGTGTGTGTTTGTGTGTTTGATTGTGTGTGTGTGGGTGTCTCTCTGTCCGTCTGTGTGTGTGTGTTGAGTGTGTGTCTGTGTGTGTGTGGTTGTGTGTGTCTGTTTGTGTTGTGTTTGTGCGTGTGTCTCTTTGTCTGTGTGTGTCTATGTTTTTGTGTTGTGTGTGCTTCTGTCTGTCTGTGTGTGTGTGTGTGTGTGTGTGTCTGATTGTTTGGTTGTGTGTGTCTGATTGTTTGTGTTTGTGTGAGTGTGTGTCTGTCTGTTTGTGTTTGTGTCTGTCGGTGTGTGTTTGTCTGTTTGTGTGTGGGTGTGTGTATGCTTGTGTGTGTGTGTGTTTTTGCGCGTTTCTGTTTGTTTGTGTGTGTGTTGTGTGTGTTGTGTCTGTTTGCGCGTGTGTGCGTGTTTGTGTGTATGTCTCTTTGTCTGTGTGTGTGTGTGTGTGTGTGTGTGTTTGTGCGTATGTCTCTTTGTCTGTGTGTGTGTGTGTGTTTGAGTGCGTGTGTGTGTGTATTTGTTTTGTGTGTGTGTCTGTGTGTGTGTGTTTGAGTGCGTGTGTATGTGTGTATTTGTTTTGTGTGTGTGTCTGTGCGTGTGTCTCTTTATCTGTGTGTGTCTCTGTGTGTGTCTGTCTGTGTGTATGTGTGTGTCTGTGCGTTTGTGTGTGTGAGTGTTTCTGTGTTTGTGCGTGTGTCTCTGTGTTTGTGTGTGTGTGCGTGTGTGTGTCTGTTTGTGTGTGTCTGTCTGTGTGTGTGTGTGTCTAATTGTGTGTCTGTGTGTGTGTCACTGTTTTTGTGCGTGTGTCTCTGTGTTTGTGCGTGTGTCTGTGTGTGTCTGTGTGTCTGTGCGTGTGTCTCTTTGTCTGTGTGTATGTGTGTGTGTCTGTGTGTGAGTGGGTGATTGTGTGTGTGTTTGTGTGTGTGTCTGTGTGTGTGTGGGTGTCTGTTTGTGTGTGTCTCTGTGTCCGTCTGTGTGTGTGTGTCGTGTGTTGTGTTTTTGCGCGTTTCTGTTTGTGTGTGTGTGCGATTCTGTGTGTGTGTGCGTGTGTGTGTGGTTGTGTGCGTGTGTTTGTTGTGTTTGTGTGTGTGTGTGTGTGTGTCTGTGCGTTTGTGTGATTGTCTCTGTGTTTGTGCGTGTGTCTCTGTGTTTGTGTGTGTGTGTTTGTGTTGTGTGTGTGTGTCTGTGTGTGGGTATGTGTATGTGTTTCTGTGTGTGTGTGTTTGTGTTGTGTGTGTGTGTGTATGTCTGCCTGTGTATGTGTGTGTCTGTGTTTTTGCGTTTGTGCGTTTGTCTGTTTGTGTGTGTGTGTCTGTTTGTGTTGTGTTTTGCGTGTCTCTTTGTCTGTGTTTGTGTGTGTGTGTGTCTCTTTGTCTGTGTGTGTGTTTGTGTGTGTGTGTTTATTCGTGTGTTTCTGTTTGTGTTGTGTGTGTGTCTGTTTGTTTTGTGTGTGTGTTTGTTGTTTGTGTTTGTGTGTGTGTGTTTGTTGTCTGTTTGTGTGTGTGTGTCTGTTTGTGTGTGTGTGGTTGTGTTTTGTGTGCGTGTGTGTGTTTGTTTTTGTGTGCGGTGTTTGTATGTCTGTCTCTTTGTCTGTGTTTG
>NC_089209.1:28312533-28405033 GCF_963930695.1 Labrus bergylta | reverse complement strand
CTGTGTGTGTGTGTGTGTGTGTGTGTGTGTGTCTGTGTGTGTGCGTCTGTCTGTGTGTTTGAGTGTGTGTGTGTGTGTATTTGTTGTTTGTGCGTGTGTCTGTTTGTGTGTGTGTGTCTGTGCGTGTGTGCGTCTGTCTCTTTGTCTATGTGTATGTGTGTGTGTGTTTGTCTGTGTGTGTGTGTCTGTCTGTGTGAGTGTGTGTCTGTCTGTTTGTGTCTGTGGGTGTGTGTATGTCTGTGTGTGTTTTTGTGTGTTTTTGTGTTTTGTGTGTGTATGTCTGTGTGTGTGTGTGTTTGTGTTTTGTGTCTGTGTGTGTGTGTCTGTTTGTGTGTTTGAGTGTGTGTGTGTGTGTATTTGTTGTGTGTGTGTGTCTGTTTGTGTTGTGTTTTGCGTGTGTCTCTTTGTCTGTGTTTGTGTGTGTGTGTGTGTGTGTCTCTTTGTCTGTGTGTGTCTTTGTGTTGTGTTTTTGCGTGTGTCTCTTTGTCTATGTGTTTGTGTGTGTGTGTGTGTGTGTGTGTGTCTCTGTGTTTGTGTGTTTTTCTCTGTGTTTGTGTGTGTGTTGTGTGTGTTGTGCCTGTGCATGTGTTTGTTTTTTTTGTGTGTCTCTGTGTCTGTTTATGTCTCTGTGTCTGTTTGTGTGTCTCTGTGTTTGTGTTTGTTTTGTGCCTGTGAATGTGTGTGTGTGTGTGTGTGTGTGTGTGTGTGTGTGTGTGTGTGTGTGTGTGTGTGTGTGTGTCTGTATGTGTTGTGTTTGTCCGTGTGTGTGTCTGTCTGTGTGTGTGTGTGTGTGTGTGTGTGTGTGTGTGTGTCTTTCTGTGTGTGTGTTCTGTGTCTGTGTTTGTTGTATGTATGTGTGTCTGTGTGTGTGTGTGTGTGTTTCTGTGTGCGTCTGTCTGTGTGTGTGTGTTTGTGTGTGTGTGTGTGTGTGTGTGTGTGTGTTTTGTGTGTGTCTCCGAGTCTGTTTGTGTGTCTCTGTGTCTGTTTGTGTGTCGCTGTGTTTATGTGTGTGTGTGTGTTTGTGTGTCTGTGTGTCTCTGTGTTTGTTTGTTTTTGTGTGTGTGTGTGTGTGTGTGTGTGTCTCTCTGTGTGTGTGTTTGTGTTCTGTGTTTTTCTCTGTGTTTGTGTGTGTGTGTGTGTGTGTGTGTGTGTGTGTGTGTGTTGTGCATGTGAGTGTGTCTGTTTATGTGTCTCTGTGTCTGTTTGTGTGTTGTGCCTCTGCATGTGTGTGTGTGCGTGTGTGTGTGTGTGTGTGCCTCTGTGTTTGTGTTTTTCTCTGTGTTTGTGTGTGTGTTGTGTGTTGTGCCTGTGCATGTGTGTTTGTTTTTTGTGTGTGTCTCTGTGTCTGTTTATGTGTCTCTGTGTCTGTTTGTGTGTCTCTGTGTTTGTGTGTCTCTGTGTTTGTGTGTGTGTTTTTGTTGTGCCTGTGAATGTGTGTTTGTGTCTGTGTGTTGTGTGTCTGTTTGTGTTGTGTTTGTCCGTGTGTCTGTTTGTGTGTGCGTCTGTCTGTGTGTGTGTGTGTGTGTGTGTTTGTGTGTGTGTGTTTGTGTGTGTGTGTCTCCGAGTCTGTTTGTGTGTGTGTGTGTGTTTGTGTGTCTCTGTGTCTCTGTGTTTGTTTGTTTGTGTGTGTGTGTGTGTCTCTCTGTGTGTGTGTGTGTGTTGTATGTCTCCGAGTCTGTTTGTGTGTCTCTGTGTCTGTTTGTGTGTCGCTGTGTTTATGTGTGTGTGTGTGTGTTTGTGTGTCTGTGTGTCTCTGTGTTTGTTTGTTTGTGTGTGTGTGTGTGTGTGTGTGTGTGTGTGTGTCTCTCTGTGTGTGTGTTTGTGTTCTGTGTTTTTCTCTATGTTTGTGTGTGTGTGTGTGTGTGTGTGTGTTGTGCATGTGAGTGTGTCTGTTTATGTGTCTCTGTGTCTGTTTGTGTGTTGTGCCTCTGCATGTGTGTGTGTGCGTGTGTGTGTGTGCCTCTGTGTTTGTGTTTTTCTCTGTGTTTGTGTGTGTGTTGTGTGTTGTGCCTGTGCATGTGTGTTTGTTTTTTGTGTGTGTCTCTGTGTCTGTTTATGTGTCTCTGTGTCTGTTTGTGTGTCTCTGTGTTTGTGTGTGTGTTTTTGTTGTGCCTGTGAATGTGTGTTTGTGTCTGTGTGTTGTGTGTCTGTTTGTGTTGTGTTTGTCCGTGTGTGTCTTTCTGTGTGTGTGTGTGTCTTTCTGTGTGTGTGTGTTCTGTTTCTGTGTTTGTTGTATGAATGTGTGTCTGTGTGTGTGTGTGTGTGTGTCTGTGTTTCTGTGTGCGTCTGTCTGTGTGTGTGTGTGTGCGTGTGTGTTTGTGTGTGTGTGTCTCCGAGTCTGTTTGTGTGTCTCTGTGTCTGTTTGTGTGTCGCTGTGTTTATGTGTGTGTGTGTGTGTGTTTGTGTGTCTCTGTGTTTGTTTGTTTGTGTGTGTGTGTGTGTCTCTGTGTGTGTGTGTGTGTGTGTGTGTGTTGTGTGTTTTTCTCTGTGTTTGTGTGTGTGTGTGTTCTGCATGTGAGTGTGTCTGTTTGTGTCTCTGTGTCTGTTTGTGTGTCGCTGTGTGTGTGTGTGTGTCTGTGTGTGTGTTGTGTGTGTCTCTCTCTGTGTGTGTTTGTGTGTTGTGTGTCTGTGTTTGTTGTTTGTATATGTGTGTCTGTTTATGTGTCTCTGTCTGTTTGTGTGTTTTTCTCTGTGTTTGTGTGTGTGTGTGTGTCTGTGTGTTGTGTGTCTGTTTGTGTTGTGTTTGTCCGTGTGTGTGTCCTTCTGTGTGTGTGTGTTGTGTTTCTGTGTTTGGTGTATGTATATGTGTGTCTGTGTGTGTGTTGTGCCTCTGCATGTGTGTTTGTCTGTCTCTGTGTGCGTCTGTGAGTTTAGTTCTTTTTTCAACCACATTTTCTGTGCAGAAGTTTTCGTAGGAGAGTACAGCTGTTGTGAGTCCCTCCAAGTCTGTCCCCTCTGCAAACACACCCCAGTCTGTGACATCAAAACAGTCTTGAAGTGCTGAGGTAGCTTCCTCAGTCCAGACTTGAACTGTTTTTACAGATAGTTTATCTCTGCAAATTCGGGGTTTGTATATAGGTGGTATAAAGTTCCAGTCCGGCTCAGGCATTAAGCTTTCATTTTTCTCAGCAACAGGGAAAAGTTCATATCTGCTGTATTGTATTCGTGTAACTGCTACTTCGTCGAGATGACAAAGGTATAAATACAACACAATTAAAACATAAAAGCTGCCTTGGAAGAGAGCGCTGGGCTGCTGCGACTGACCGCGTCGCCATCTTGCTAGTGATTTCATGATCTATGTGGAGGAGTCACAGTAGTTGAAGCATGAATCCAAAATTGCGATACTCTTATCACATGCTATGTTCTCATAACTGTGAAAATTAAAAAATAAAATAAGGTGCGACACTGATAACTTTTCAACAAATATCAGAAACCTTCGAACATAAATATGTCTATGTCTAAATTAATGAGCAGTCTGTTTTCTCATGTAGCACAGCTGTGTAATGATATAAAAATATTTTCAGAGCCATGATGTCCAAAAGGAAGTCCAGGATAAAGCCTGTCGAAGATGCAAAGTCGTACGTTCTGTCTTCGAGAGACAAGCCATGGTTTGCAGAAAGATTTATCAACAATATCAAAGGTATGACCTCAAGCCCTTTTGGTAGCTGCAAATTACAGCATTGCATTTCTAAATACTATTCATTAACACACACATTTGGAATGAAGAAATATTTAGGCTACTTGTCAGAAGATATTTTACAGAAAAAAACTGGCTTCAATCTGCTGTTTTGTTAAAATCCAATGCGTTCAGGTATAGGCATGTCTTAATAAGCCTGAATTCTATCAGAGAAGTTTCATGTACACACTGGTGAAATCAAATATAGTCAGTTATTTATTTTATTTCTGCTGTATTTACTGTATAGTGTCCAGCACATTCAAATACCACTAAGGTAGGTGCTCGACCAATAGAAGACAGTAATGAAAACGTGAAAGGACTGAAATCTGTGCAACTGTCAGGCATCTTCAGAGGTGACATTTTATGTTAATGTGTAGAATTAGTTTTACAAACAGAGAACCGAAATACAGGCTCGTGGGTCACGTGGTTAACACATGATGGTCCCTGTTAAACAGAAAACCCCATATATTTAAAAGTCATGTCACAAACAAAACATTTTTAGAAAGACACATATGATACACAACTGTACAGAGAAGATCCTCAAGGAACAAAAATACACCATTAGACCAGTGACCATCATGCATTCAATTTGGCTAATTACTAGATAAAGTTATCTCTTTATTTAAGATGGTATGTTTCCAGAGCATTTAGGAAATGAAATCCAGCTCACAGATATTCCCAAAGGAGGGGGACGACATATTGATCTGGGTTAATTCTGTTTCCTTGTAGGAAGAGGAGTGTTTGCTACCCAACCAATCGTGCAAGGTTCTTTTGTGTTGGAGTACAGGGGGGAATTCATATCAGTGGAATAATGCCGATCAAGGCACTACTCAGAGATACAGAGTACATTCCTGTATGAATTTGATTGGCAGAAACGCAAGTGGTGGTAAGTATATGAGGTGTATTTTTAGTAGCAATTACGGTTTTCTTGTTTAGACCTGAAATGTGTTTAAATATTTCATGAATTAACAAGTAAAATGTTAGACTTAATGTGCTCTATATCTTAAGTGGCTCTTCAAATCAAACTGTGAAGAGACACTTTATAAAAGTTGATATTTGAGTAGCACTAAGTTTGATGAATTGTTTTTGTTTATCTTTTAGTATTGGTGCATCCAAAGATGGTTCTCTTGGAAGATTAGTGAATGACAACCACAAATCTCCAAACTGCATCATGAAAAAAGTTGTAGTGAACAACAAGCCACATTTGTGTCTGTTTGCTGTGAAGAACATAGAAATAGGAACTGAACTCGATTACAACTATGGTGATTCAAAATGGCCATGGCGTAAAAAGGTGAGCTTGTTAGATTATGCATTGGTCACCCTACATGATTTTTAAAGTTGTTAAGTTCACTTCACATAACGTGTCTCGTAATTGAGAATCTTTGAGTCATAGTTTTAGTCATAAACCAGTGTCCAAAGTATTTTTTTCTAAGAAAAATAGTGACATGGGAAGTGCCTAAAACTAGCTAATGGCTGTATTTGAAGACCATAAGATCTTATAGTACATTTGTGGGCAGTCCACATTAAACATCTTGGGTATGCAGATCATTCCTTTAGCAACTGCTGCATCACGCTTTCATTCTAATCAATAAAACTGTCTACACAAGGCTGAAACCAGCGCTTAATAAGTGGGGTGTTGGTGCTAAAGAGATCTGCTTTACGAACGTAAAAATAGGCCAGTCTTCTATTTCCATTTTTACATGAGTTTTTACATAGTAATGGTATTGCAGATCAACATATCCACCAAACATGGTCCCGTTGCGGATCATGAAACAGCAATCTCTCTGGCTTTTCGTTCTGCTCATAGTGTCATTCCACACTTCGTCCAAACTCCACATTCTGCTATTCCGGGGTTTTATGTACAGCTGCAAGATTCTGATGACCCCATCGAGCAGTGTAATGAACACAGCTTCATTCCTAACCCCTTTAGCAGTAGTGTAGTGCCGTAGAACATGTCGCATTTCTCGGCCTTTGCACTCAGATTGAAAGTCTCGTTTCCTATCTGGTATGCGTCTTCGTCGGTACACGTGAGGAAGCGAATGCTAACCTGGTATCCCACTCGGGTCGTTGTCAGCTCATATATGTGTTCACTGGCGTACACGGGTTCTCTGTCCTTGAAGAAAGCCTGACCTGGACTTCTCAAGTACCCCGGCAACCTGACAGATCTCACCATCTTAGCTACCACGGTCACAGGTTCTCGTATCTCATATGTAAGAACTTTGGCTCTTTTCAACACACAACACTCAACTGTCATCGCTGCCATGCATAGCAGACTCATTGAAATGAGAGTGTGCATTTTCATAGCAGGCGGGTGGGTACACACAAGCCTGCCTAAAGGAGAAGTTGTGTCGCATGAGCCGTCGAGTACTCTGTGTGGTGAAAGCGAGCAGTTGAGCGAGTCGAATACTCTGTGTGGCTAAAGGGAGCGGTTGAGCGAGCCTTTATACACGCTGTGCGATCACTCCCACTGACGCGGATTCGTCCTTGCCACTTCATACGCAGTGTGATTATGTGACCGTTCCTCCTTCTCCCTCCTCCTTCCGTTTATACACACTAAGGGGGGGAAAAAAGGGGGGGGTGGCCATCCCAGCCAAAGATAAAAACTCACAAGACCATACATGGTTTCGAGAGCTCTTTACCCTAGTTCGGGCAGCGCGTACACAAGACACAAACACTCGTTCCCATTATTGGTTATGTATGACAATACAGAAAAAGGTACCGGTCTGTCCTCACCAGGGCCACGTTATACATTTGATGCAGTGACAGGTTGTTATTAGCTGTCCGTAGGACTTACTTGACAGTATACGGGCCAACAGGGCTTTTAGTTTGCTCGACAAAACCTGCTTTTCAGCGAGGGGTCAGGTTTTCTTCCATGCCTATGAATATTACACCCGTGCCACATGGTAAAACGCGACACATAATTAGACATGGTAATGTACGTGATGTGATCTTCTGTGTACGTGACATACCAGTCCAACTCAATGTCCCTGTGCGTCTCGGCCGAGAAGAGGGTCAATTGATTGCCATCGACCAACTTCACCGGCATAAAGCTATTAAGAGCCTTGCGAGCGATCTGCAGAGGTTCAGGGAGCCGCCGCACATCCTCGCTATACTTGTCCAGAAAGTCGCGGAGGCTGCTCTACACGGGAACGTCCCGTCCTCGGCGTCATCTCGCCTGAACACGTCCATGTTGACACTCATGTCAATGAGACCGAGCAGCTGGGAACCGGACACGTACTCTTCCGTGTTGTCAGCCGTGGCCGGAGCGTTTGATTGAGCATCTGTTTCGCGCGAGTCCTCCTTGCTCATGTCCAGGACGAAACAAAATAGACGACCGTGAGCGTAATCTTCTCTGATGGGAGGTGACATGATGCAGAAATCCGGGTTCTCCAGAGTCACTTGGAGAAACTCTCCTTTGCAGCAATATGTCAGGTATAGGAATAAATGAGAATGAATCAGACCAGGTTGGAGGAATGAATGAGAATGAATCAGCCTAGGTCAGAGGAATGAATCAGCTCAGCTAACCCTGAGCTCGAACCTACTCTGGTTGGGGTGGTGATCAAATTGGTAGTCTTTCACAGGCGGAAAGAGGCGCTCTTGTGCAGAGGCTTGGTGGTGCAGGCTTGAGATATAGACATCTACACCACGATGCACTTCACAGTCACCGGCATAGCTTCCGTCGTGGCCTACGACCTAGACTTGATTTGCGATCAGGAAGAAACCTGGGAGCTGGTAGGGCGATCTTGGTCCAAACACTTTGTCACTGAGCCGGCACTCGTACAAGTTCTCCACGAGGACATCAAGCGAAAAGTAAATGCTCAGGTTTTCCCTCTCGAGTGCATATCCCTGGCCAAAAAGTATATGGAAACCGTTCGGGGCGCACTGACCTTCAGGGACTTCTGTCCAGACAGGGGCTACTACGTTGCTCAAGATGGCAACACGCCTGCCCTGTAATCCGACATTATGTTTGGCAGGATGTATTTCATACCTGCAAACAAGCTGAACCAGGTCCTCTTGGCCTCCGAGCTCATCTACGATCACGACAAATCAGAGGCCGAGGCTAAGCTCTTTGACACGTGCCCTATTTCTACAAGGCAGCGTGTCTGGACATTGAGACCGTGTTCGACAAGTCGTACCGGGACGTGTCCCTACGGTGCGATTCTTTCGCCAACAAGTTCCCCTACTGCACTGAGCGCATGGTCGCGGACATGACGGAGTACAGAAATAAGCTGGTTCACGCGCTGAACACGGGTAGGAAACAATTGCCCAAAGAGACCAAGCACGCGTCCATCCTTGCACTGGCGCCCGACATGCCAGGTCAGCAGCAAGAGATAACGCGCGTCTCTCTCGTGATCCTCAACTCACACGTACCCAAGTCTACGACAAGTTTGACGTGAGGGTGATAGAGCAGGGCGTGGAAAGTGGAAAGGGGGCGCGGTGTGCGATCCTCTCACGAGTCTCACGGGTCTCCATTACGCTAGATCCGGCATGGGCCAGGAGCTCTCATTCGACTTTTTGAGCATGTACCCGTCCATCATGTGCGCGCTCAACATCTCGCCCGAGACCACCATCCCCTGGCCTCCAGTGCGGTTCCCCCACGATCTGACCGATTGGGTGTGTTACAACTGGGAGGCCGAGGGTTTCGAGTACGCCTCGCTCATTCTCAAGTACGACCAGACCTGAGGAGGCTTCGTCCGCGCGCCAGCCCGTGTTAGCTTCCTCGGTGGAGTACTATCTCAACCGGCAGGCCGAGTTCAAGAGGAAACTCAAGAGCCCCGACATCAGCGAGGCCGAGCGGGTCTATTTCAAGATGCAGGAGGAAGAGTGTAAAGTCATCACCAACTCCTTCTACGGAACGGCTCCTCACCCCTGCGGCACTCTCATATCTGGCCACGGTAGGCAACAGATTTCCGTGGTGAACAGCTGCGTGTCTACATTTTACCGGCACCAGCGTCATGTTCTCGGTCAGATACGTCCTCCGCGGAGATGACGAAGCGCCCGGTCGAGAGGCCGAAACAGAACTCCTCGAGAAATTCAGCCGCGAGGCACGGACAGCTATGGGCGACAAGTTTAAGAGAGCCGGTGCGCAAGTTCCCGCCTTTCTGGACTACATGCATGACTGCGTCAAGCTGGAGACGGACAAGGTCTCGTGCTTTTCCACCTCTCCCTGGTACCAGCTCAAAGCGGGGTTTTCGCGCAAGCACGCCATTGTCAGAGACCTGCTGGTGTGCAAAGCGTCTGAACTCATCGCGTCCAAGATGGGAGCGTGGTTCTTTCCATGGAGCGCTCTTATCAAGTCCGTGAAGAACAAGCACTTTAGTCAACAAACGCGGGATCGCCTGAAAGCGGGCAACTCTAGCGTCAAAACCAGCTACGTGGAAAGACCTGGCTGCAGACGATAACGGGACTCTCCGTCAAGCCCGTGGAGTGCAACGAGTATCACAAGTGCAACCCCTGTGAAGCCGCTTTCCACAGATACCCCTTGAACCTTCCCCTTGGGGAAAATGCTCACCGCAGCTATATCCAAAGGGGTGATATCTCTCGGACACGACGATTCTTCTGCGCTTCCCCCGTGCTCGGACGCGTCAATCTCTCTTTCGTTGCTAACCGTCTTGCTGACAGACACTGGGCTAGCGTCCGCCACTGGTGGACTTTCGGTGGCGAGAAGCAAGCTGTGCGAGAGGACCCTAGTTGACCTGGCCGGTCTTCTGTACCAGACTGTGCTGATGTTACAGATACACACTCCCGACGCCTTCAGTTCAGCGACAGCTATGTACCCCGAGTCTGTGCTTTGCATCATGCCATACTTTTGCGAGACCTTCAGTGAGAAGAAGTGGCTCAAGCCCAGCCGAGCAAGGCTCGGTAAGAGGAAACGTCCTCTCGCTGACTGCAGGGAGGTCACGTATCATTGCACGGGTTGTAAAAACTTCTACAGGGACCTGTTCGCCAACAACGTCCCGGACCACAGGCTTATCCGGTACGTCTACGGTCAGGACAAGAGGCGAAAGCTAGGCCGGTGCATCGCCAAAAAACAGTTCCTCTCTTGATCCTTGCTCGGCTTCCCCGTCCCCGTCCCCATCCCCTTTCCCGTCCACGCCACATTTGAACAACCTAGACCGGTGCAAAGAGAACAAAAAAAAGAAAAATCATCGTATATATGATTCCGTAGACACTTGCCAAGCAAGCCCCGGCTGGCGTCATCGCGATCCCGCTTACACTCGGTGAAAAGATGTCTTTCAGTCGTAAGGAGTGTGTTTTCGCCCACACCATGACCAAGGTCAGTAAGGCCCATCAGTGTTCAAAATCAACTTGGGTGACCTGATACCCTCGGGGGACTGCAGCGCTCTGTTCGCAATTGACAAGCTTTCCTCCAAGTGGCAGGTCAACATTAATGGCGGAGGAACCTGTGTGAAGATAGCCGGTACCGACACCGTACCGTTTAATTGCATCCTATCTGTACACGACGAAGAAAACAGGCAGGCTCTCGTGAATGTCTTGGCTTTCATGATGTCGAACAGCCTCTGGACCTCGGACAGAGCGAGAGGGGCTCTGAGCACCCTCACGGAGAGTGACCGGGGGGAGTTTGAGTTCACGTGCGACCTGTGTTTGGAGATCGGGTTCGCCCGTGTTACCAATGGACCTGGTGAACATCCCTCGTTCCCTTTTCCGCTCTGTACAGACAGCTACGTGTGTATACCTTACGCGGACAAGGACTACGAGGCTCTTAGAAATACCCTGGCTCTTTTGCGATCGGCCTCCATAGACAACCTTGATATTTTAAAACGAGTCAACCAGGAACTGTCCTTCGGTCGATCCTTTCAGGAACCCGAGTGTACATTCTTCCCTACTAGACACAGCTACGCCAGGGACGTCGCGAATACTCTACGGATCAAGTCTCTCGGCCATTCACAGCGCACTCAGCCATGGCTTGCTGCAAGCGGATGACCGCGAGGGACAGTCCCAGGACGGTCATGTCAACAACATCACACAGTTGAGCAACGACGTGTTGCTGAGGAGGACGAGGTTGGAATTCATGTGCCAACATCCCATGTCCATAAGGGATTAGTTTAACTTCTACTACGGTGTGACATGAGCGGTGACTTGGTACGGCAAGATGCGTTGTGTATGTGAATAAAAAACACCGCTCTCTGTAACGATTGTGTCTTCCTTCACCGGCAAGATATTGTGTATGTGAATTAGATTTAAAAAAAAAAAACACAGCTCTCTGTAACAATTGTGTCCTCACTGTCTTTATTCATGGTACGTCATAAACAGGGATACATACATGCATTCACCGGCAAGATATTGTGTATGTGAATTACAAAATGATAATTTTAAAAAACCACAGCTCTCTGTAACGATTGTCTCTTCACCGTCTTTATTCATGGTACATCATAAACAGGGATACGTACATGCATTCACCGGCAAGATATTGTGTATGTGAATTACAAAATTAAAATTAAAAAAAAACACAGCTCTGTGTAACGATTGTGTCTTCACCATCTTTATTCATGGTACATCATAAACAGGGATACGTACATGCATACAAACAACACTGCACCGATGCTTGTCAATCTATATAGGTCATTGAGATACGTTGCATTCCTCCCAAGTTCGTTGTCCTAGAAGAAGCCCGCGACCTGGCTCGTCTGAACATCTTCGACAGACGATACGGTTCTCCCGTCCCCGTGTGGCTCACTCCAAATGTCCTACGGTTGTGCTTGCATCGATCAGACCAAGCAAGGCCCAGCTACATATACGACTTTTTCAGCCTTGCGGATGTAGGCCAGCATGCTTGTAAGCTCAGAGAAGCGTGCCCTGGTCCCGATGATCGTAAACCCCGAACTGTCGAATGTCACTTTGAATCTCGCCCCCTTTGCGGTTACAACATCAAACAGGTATACAAAACTATCGTCGTCCATGAAATGTATGACCGCGGCTGGGATTCGGCGTGGGTGTGCCTGCGTTCGTAGATGCTGTATCACTTCACGGTACTGAGACGAGTTTTCAGAGCTGCCCTGTGGAGCTCCCCACCATGCTCTTTGCGATACCTTGCGGATTGTGCCTTCCGTGGTTACAAATTGGAATAAGTCCATCACCCATAAAACACACTGCCGTGGCTGGAGTGTCTGAATCGTAGCGGTGCCCTTTCATCTTTCTTAGATCCTCTATGATATCAATGTAGTCCCACTTGGAACAGCGAGTTGAAAGTCCCCACCATCCACCTTTCAGTGACTGTATCATCACGCGCATTTCCTTCACTACACGCGTGACAGAAAACCCGTTTGGATCAATATGTATCTCTGGCGGTTTAGAGATCAAGTGGCCGTCTGGGATTTCAGCAATCATGTTTTCCGTCTGTTCAACAAGATCCTTATAGTCCCGACCTGCCAACTCGGTGTCTACGATGAGCAAAACCCAGCTCTCGATGCCATCGTGGGTCTTCATTGTAACCGAACACAGTCCTCCGGGGAAGTTGCCACGGTACGCCGCGATGACAATTGCTCCGACTGCGTCGACTTCAGGTCTATCCAGGAAGGAGACAATCACGTCTTCGGATACGCAGCCCCACCAGCGCTCACCCATCCATTCTATAAAGGAATACCATGAGCGGTTCAACATGTACCAGTTGCCGTGCTTCTCTTCAGGATTGCGCTTTGAGTCGCAATAATGGAGTGAATCGAAATGGTCCGTGTGTACATATGCCATTGTGTCGCAGCGCGTGAACGTGTAGTGAGGTAAAGGGGTAGCGATGTACGTTCACTCCACGTATCATGGGTAATGAGACTGTAAGCACCTGTAAACTGTGTTTAATCATGTACGTTCCGCAGAGTATGATTGTAAGGCTCTATATATATTCACTCAGAGAAAACACAGGTCCAACGTATACTTTATTGTAGGCATAGTCCACACACATTGTATCCGACATGGCACAACGGTTTTTCATAAACCTTAATATCATGCTGTACAGACTAGGTAAACGAATTCAACCCTTAACATTGCATGCTTGCTACATACATAACTGAAGCTGACAAGTATTGATAACTGTACATGTGATGTGATAGGGGTCAATGACACTGTTGTGAGGTTGACATTGACATTTTTCATGAACACACGTTTCACGGGGTATCCAATCCAGAAAGGAGGATATCTTTGCCATGTTGTATGTGTACGAGCCGTCCTCTTCAACAGATAGCAGGTAGTACGATCTACTGTACTGGTCTTGTTTCACTACGATAGTATAGACCAATCCATTCGTGCGTTCGCCATACAACTCACATACCCCACTTGGATTCCAGGTTATAAAAAGGGTACATTCGAGCGCCTGAGATGTCTTTTGCATCTGTTCGCAATGACAGGTGTGTCCTGTGATCTCATCCCAGGTCCCTTGCGGCACGTCTGCTTGTAGCACACTCAATAGAGTTATGATAGGCGTATCGGAACCTAACTTTACAAGCGTGACCCTACGTGGGATCTCTGTGGCAAAGGCGATCTCCATGTTGACACCACGTTCATGTCCTTCAAAGTCAAACGAGTGAACCTCACTGTGACCGTCTTCACGGTGTGTTGTTGAAGTGGACCAGTTGTTCACTCGTATCACTTGACAGGCGGTGGTTCCCTGTGTCGGTTGAGAATCATGCTCCATTTTGACCTCTCGCTTCACCGACGAGGCAGACTCTTCAGAGTCATCTTCGTGCTTCTTAGGACCAGGCTGGTGGTCACTGTTGGCTGGTCTTTGTTTCTTCACGCTGAATATTTTTCTTTCTCCTGTATGTGTGTGACACCCTCCATGGGTACTTGCTTCGATTTCAGTTGTGTTACAATGTTGTGTATGCCGGTCTCGTATTCCTTAAAAAGGCCACCCTCCTGGATAACATCCATGGGCTCGTCTTCATCATCTCGGTCGGTCTAGAGTCGAGCACACGTCAGTGAAAGCAACTTCTCGATCCCTGCGATCGATTCGGATTTCTGACGCTCGATTTGTCGTAGTACATCGTGAGCAACAACGTACGTACCAGAACCTCCTAAGGCCTGCCGACTTGCAGCGCCGCCGATGTTGGGTTGGCCGCGTCACGAGAGACCTTTGCGTTCTGTAAGGTGTCTGGCAAGGCGATGTGCTGGAGGTTGTTGGCAGCCAGAACGGCTACCAATTTATCATCCTCACATCCCTTTAGAGTGTCCGCGATGCACTTAAGCGCCTGGTCCGCTTGTGTCATGTCTCATGCGCGCCGAATAAACACACACTCTTGAAATGTGTCTCTAAGACCACCTGCCAGTCTACGGAGTAGGAGATCGTAACAGCCGCACATTTCCATAGCCACACCGAACCCGATCACGCGCACAGCATTTGTGGCCTCAAACGATTCAAACCAGTCAGCTAGGTCTTTGAAATTATTCTCCAGCACCTCGACCGTCGCTAAAGTCTCAGCCAGGGAGCTGTGCAATCCTGAGCCCGGGGCCATCGAGACGGCGTGTGTGCTAGATTTTGAGGGGTCCACCTTGGTAGCTGAAGGGAAGAGTTTTGCTATGATATAGCAGAACGTGGCAAGAGAACCCCCTCCAGTATCCGGTCAAAGTGGTGGACCTACTGAGCTCTTCTCCCCTGTTGTTGTGTTGTGAGGCCGACAGGTAGAGTTCCCAGAACCTGTGTCTGCGTATCGTTTGTCCACCTGTGTCACATCCGAGTCTCTCGTTGTCTCGTTGGCTCCGTCGACAGTCTTTCTGCCATGACCACTAGCCTGGGTCCTGTTTGGGCTCCATCCTTCTGATCTTTCGTTTCTTTCTCCATTGCTTTTCTTCTTCTTCTTATTCATCCTCTTGGTCCTCTGCTCCCGCACCTCCACCTCCTTGTCCCGCTCCGTGTGTCCAGAGCGCTTCCTTTGATTTGTACCTGTGTTCACCGCTCACTTTTGTATTCTTCATCTTCTTCGTCTTTGTTGTCTTCTCGTTGTCCTTGTCTTTGTCCCCAGTAGCACATTGAACTGTTCTCCCACCAAAGGGCGATGATCTGATCCATTCCTGCTCTCGCCGTGAGTAGGACTGCCCAGTAGGGAGCCCGTATAACTTCTGTGGCACACGTTCCACGTAAGCATCTGGTCACCTCTAAACCTGTGTACGTGAGCCTCACGTTCAACCACTGAACCGCTGAAGGGCACGGTGACGATTCCGTTTGTCGGTTAACAGTCGTACGTGACAGAGTGCAGAGCTCCGAGTCCAGCTGCCACAGCACACACGTCCCCCAAAGCGTGTTTCGTGGCTCGGGCACCGGGATGATCTCTCTGTCTGTAACCGCTCTAAAGTTAGCCTGCTTTGCTCGTGTAGGACCTTGAATGCAAGCAGAGCCCCGAGCGCGGCCAGTGTCTCGCTTACCAATTCCGAGGCCAGGGTGTCCCTTTATGTAGTGTCCGGTATGTACGAGGTGAACATGTTCACGTATCGGTTCATGATCGCGTATATCTTCGGGACGAGTATCTCGGATTGATAACTGCAAACCACGTCCCCCGTGAAAGGTTCGGTCTGGCTCATTGCCGTATTGGGAGTTGTGATCAGCTTCACCCAGGCCAGCGGCGCTCTGGCTAAAACTTTGATCCTTTTCATCTTGTGGCCCTTGGCTTCAGTGAACGAGGTGGAAAAGTGTTTAGGTGTAACGAGACCATAGCTGTCTCCTCCGTGTGCGTACACGACCCGGAGAACTATGTGACGCGTACCGGAGATCATCGCGGCGGACTCAACGGGTATGCGATAGACCCCATCGGACCCGGGCTCCGTCAGGGTAACGGACATCAGTAGCCTTTTCTCTATGTCAAACGTTCGCACCCAGGTGTACTCTACACGAGTTATAGTGTCTACGTCGTCGAACCTCACGGTCATGTGCAGCATAGAGCTCCAATCGCCTCTCTGACACAGTTCCATGGTCAGTCAGCCCGCCGCTTTTGTGCCAGAGGGATCTCGACGGAGTGCGGGAGGGTGAGCGGGAGAAAGAGACTGGCAGCTCCTCATCCGTATACAACGGAAGGGTCAGCCGGCTCTATGCCGACGAGATGCTCCGCGGTCCGCCGTGAGGCTCTGGCTTCGCCCGCCGATTCCGCGTCGGCGATGTCGCCATACACTCTCATAATTTCGCCGAGAGCTCCGTCTTTTCTGCCCAGCCTGTTTGTGATGCTCAAGTACAGACAGAGGTTGTTGCCGTTACCACCGGCCGAGTCTCGCCGAGCACATTGCCCTCTCCACCATTCATTGTCGAAATGTTTAGCGCCGTAATGTGCGCAGATTACGTCTTTCAAGCTGGCAAAGGGTATGGCGTGAACTCTAAACAAATAATATAATAATTACACGCTTCAATGTGACTCACGGTTCGTGGCACAAAGGAGCTGGCCTTTGGTGGAGGTGGGTGCGTTTGGGAAACCCCCATACCCAATTGGTCAGTGTGAGTGAGATGTAGAGCAGCTTCGATCTATCTGGACTTTCGGGACACACACAAAGAAAACATCCATGCCAGGCGATGACTCCACCACCACCACCACCAGCGACCGGGTAGCATCATCGGCGGCCTCTAGAGCGTTGATTGTGAGGGTGTGGGATATCATCAACAGGCACTTTGAATCACTGCTAGAGGCCGCGGAGTGGACTGCCACCAAGAGCAGGGCTGAGTTCAATATTCAGTCTCAGGTTAAAGCAGGCAGCCTGTAGCAGGCAGCTGAAGACCATAGAGACTTGCGTATCGGAACTGCAGAAGAAACAAGAGGCCTGTGGTGCTCTGACCTACAAAAACAATAACAACGACCCGTCGCGTCAGACGCCGTGTTCTGAACTGGCAGGAGAATGGCATTTTCTGTACGCGGCAGACAATAGTGTTTTTGGTTACATGAGGCTTGTTCCAGAAATGTTCTCTGTCACTAGCGAAAATGGCACCGCCGTTAAGAGAGCCGCGTTCACTATCCCGGCGGCGGTGCTGAGAGAGGCGAACGAGGCCTCGGTCAAAGATCGACCCCGTTCAGCAGATCAATGTGGTCATCCAGACGCTGCGAAAATTTCATTCCTCCGATGAGAAATAGCTATTCCTCCGATGAGAAACTTCATTCCTCCGATCTCATTCCTCCAATGAGAACTGTCCATTCCTCCGATGAGAATTGTTCATTCCTCCAATGAGAAACTTCATTCCTCCGATCTCACTCCTCCGATGAGAACTGTCCATTCCTACGATGAGAAATAGCCATTCCTCCGATCTCATTCCTCCGATGAGAACTAGTCATTCCTCCGATGAGAAATAATCATTCCTCCAATGAGAATTAGCGGAATAGCTCGAACTGAAACATATTCATCCAACCACGGTCTCTTACGTGTACCCTGGCTGTATTTAACCAGGACGGGATCTGTTCCGCTGGCATTGCAACAACTTACAACCCTCTAGGTTTGCAAGCGCGCTTTAACGCTTCGACAACATGGCAAAATGTCAAGCTTTTATAAACAAGGAAAGGAGTGTCAGCGGGGCATCTTGCAAGCCGACACCTGTAAACTGGTGCATTGCTTTAAAGGAGTACGCCAATGCCAACAAGATTGCATTTCGATACTATGAAATGACTACCAGTGGGCCAGCCCACAAGCCGACGTTCAGTGTCAAAGTCAAAGTCGTCGGCGAGGAAACACTGGAAGCCGACGGTGCTGGTAGCTCGAAGAAAGATGCCAAAGCTGATGCTGCGCAAGCATTGGTGGCACTCATAAACCAAGATGGGGAGAATGTCGTTGGAGAACTACAGGTAACGGATCATTTGCTGTACTGTTTTCTGTAATTTAAAGACACAAAAGTGGACACCTGACACTGTATTAATTGTTCTTTGCCTTACAAACTATGTGTTAAGAAGCCAACGTTCAGTGACACAGTCGAAGTCCTCAGCGACGAAACACTGGAAGCCCAGGGTGCTGGTACGTCGAACAAAGATGCCGAAGCTGATGCTGTGCAAGCATCGGTGGCACTCATAAACCAGGATGAGGAGAATTTTGTTGGAGAACTACAGGTAAGGGATCATTTGCTGTATTGTTTCTGTAACTTAAAGACACAAAAGTGGACACCTGACACTGTATTAATTGTTCTGTGTCTTAGGAACTATGTGCGAAGCACGCATGGCATATGCCTTGGTACCATGAGCGGGAATCAACTCAAACTGATCTGCACAATTACTATGTGCCGTCAATGTGACGGTGCAGAGTCACAAGTACAAAAGGGCACTTGCCATACATGTGAAAGGTAGGCCCGTTCCTTATTGTACAGGACTAGGACGTCAGCCGTGGTGAGCTAAATACGCTTAATGTACATGCTACCCCCTTGACATTTCAGGTTCTGGGACCACAAAGCGAAGTGCCAAGAGAGCCGCTGTGGGAAACTGTCTGCACCTCGTGAAGCTGTTGGGTGTTGAAACTCTGACGGAATCCAAAGCCACATGTCATACTCTGCTTGAGCTTCTTCCCTGGATTGTTGAGCCCATCAAAAGGTCTTCAGGTTATAATCGGCCAGGAAACCTCGACATCAGAGTGTGATGAGTAAAGGCCCAGAGGACCATACATGTCTGAGATCATATCCACCTTTCCTAATAACACCACATTGTACCACTGGGTCATAGGCCTCTCTGGCAAGGAGATGTGTATGTGGAGCATGGCGATGATCATTATATTGTCTGTGATGTCATTTATGTGTGGATTGTATTACATTTATGTGATGAAAGAGAGAGATGTGCGAGAAAGAGCAAATACGCCAGACTACCTTTGATCACGGTATGATTGTATTGTCGTCATATATGCAAATAAAAAAGATCCAAAGGCTTTCTGTGTCTCATTGTCGTCTTTATTGTCTCACACACATCAACGGTACAAAGTGGTTCATGTAGAGCGGTTCATGGAGAGCCTGTGCAACAGCAGACTAACAAGTTTGATTCATTCTTCCGATGAGAACTAGTCATTCCTCCGATGGCCGAGGCTGTCAGACTGGGGCGGCTGTAGTTGGTAGTGTCACCGCCTCTCAACCGGAAGGTCGAGGGTTCAATCCCCAGCTGGGCAACATGTCCGTTGTGTCCTTGGGCAAGACACTTAACCCCGAATTTAACCCCGAGCTGCTTCGGTGGTGGTGTATGAATGGCCCCTGCCATAATGTTCACGAGGTTTAAGAAACAGGGACCTATGCACGAGTTCACCGTGGAATACTACAGCATGACCGTACTCGTGGTCCTGCTGAGCCCACACGGATCGGTGAGGTCTCTCGGAGACCTTTTCCAGAACGTGGCCATGTTCAGCGTAACGGACTACTGACGTGACGGAAAAACAAAACACGGCAGTCCTCACTGACCATCGTTGGACTTGCCGGCTGTGCCCCCCACCCCCAGCTCATGAGATTATTCTCTGTCATCGACCTTCGTTCGACCATGCGTGGCTTGATAAATCACAGGACCTTTTGCAGCATCAACAGCGTTGTCCAATGCCTGTACGAGACCCGCAAGCTACGGCGGCTGTGGCTCAGTTGGTAGAGTCACCGCCTCTCAACAGGAAGGTCGAGGGTTCGATCCCCAGCTGGGCAACATGTCCATTGTGTCCTTGGGCAAGACACTTAACCCCAAATTGCTCCCACTGCTTTGGTGGTAGTGTATGAATGGCATTAGTTACTTCTGATGGATGATACTACATAGCGACCACTACCATCAGTGTGTGAAAGGGTATGAATGGGTGGGTGTGACGTGGTGTAAAAGCGCTTTGAGTAATCGGAAGACTAGAAAAGTGCTATATAAGCTCAAGTCCATTTACCATTTACTGTACAAAGTCGGATTGTGTATCCTTGACCCAGTTAATCGGCCCGGGCGGTCCCGTGGATGTTACCGCCCCCATCTTCTTCTTGTGTTGCCGGTTCTTATGATGGTTCTTGTGATGGTCGGGTTATATATGTCTGGTTGTGTATCGTGCACTTTGGGTTCTTTTCTGTTGAATTGTATTTAATTATTCTTAGTATTTTGCATCTGTTATATTCTTACTGTTGTTAATGTTCTTCTGTGTTTAGTTTAGTTTGCTTTGTTCTTGCTGTTTTTCAAAGCACTTTGTAAACCTGTGCTTTTAAAAGGTGCTACATAAATAAAGTTATTATTATTATTATTATTATTATTATCATTATTATTATTATTAGCTTAGCGAGCTGGCTCTGACCGAAGTAAATGTATTCCTGACCGAAGTAACCGTGTCCCGGTTCACGCTCTACGGCCTGGAACCAGTACATTGGCCCCAGCGGTCCCGTGGATGATGTTGCCACTGCTGCTGTCATTGCCAATACTGATGTCCACCGCACTGCTGGCAGTGGTCTTATATAGGGGAAAGGGTTTCTCCGACCGTGAACATTACAGGGAATAAATCACTGTTGAACCGTTTTTTTAACCCAAGACTTGTCGACGCCCCCCTTCAACCTCTGCTCTCAGTACCCTTTGGCGCTCTCAACGGTTGAATCGTAACATCCTTTTTCCTTTGGAAAAAAAAACAAAAATGAAACCTCAACACAACATTTATTTTAAAGCCCTCCTCCCTCCTCCTCCCTGCAGAGTCGGCTGCTGCCGGATGACATAGTGGGGGGACCCACTTACCAGCTCGCCGTCAACAGGTATATGTAGTATCTGGACAGTTTGCGAGCCTCCGTCGCAATCATCTCGGGGATAGGCGTCTGGTGGGACATCGTGCTTTTACACTCCATGAGCACTGTGTGTGTGCGGGAGGCTCGAAAGCGGGTCAGAATGACCCCCAGGAGGCCGCGGGGAGTGACCATGACCAAAATGACCCAGAGGGCAACGTGAGGGATAAAGACATCAGGTAACCTGTGAACCCACAGCCTTCTGTCTGCCCCAGCAGTGGAGTGATAATCTTTAATGGTCTACTGCATTATAACATTAGGGACATTTTCCACTGTGGTGACAAAAGTTTCATATTGGTGAGGGCTGTTTGTTGAAACTGTAGTTTGTGGTGTGATGAACTGTACTGCCTTACAAACATATATGTCTTTGTTCAACAGAACATTATAAAATAGTTTCAAGGATATAGTGCAAGCAGTTTTTCACAGGGCCATTATTTTTAACTAATCTTAGCTTGTTTTCATATAATTTGTGCCCATTAAGGGAGAGCTGCTGAAGGCATTTCATCATCCCCCAGTCACCTGACTCACCAGATATCAACCTTTGTATTGGTGAGTATGATTTGTTGTTAAAGTAAAATAAACATAAGCATTTGATTACGATGAACTGGAATAATCTAAATTATGTCATATTGCTAATTGAATCTATTTCCCTTGGATCAAGCTGAATATTAAGTAAAACTACAAATAATCTATTTCCAGTGTTACAGTTAAAAAAGTGTTCATCAATATACTTTTATGTTTCTGTAGGTCTGCAGGTGTTTGCTGAGTTCCATTGCATCACAAATATGAACCTTCACAACACATTCTACAGCCAGCTGGACCGACACACACTGCAACAGCATACAGGCAGAAGGCCTCAGCACCATGAGAGACAGGCGCTGCAGGAGGATTTATAAGCTGTAGGTAAATTACATAGTAATGCAGTAATACACAATAATCATTTTAACCTGCAGCTAAGGTTAATAATGATCATTTATTCTCATAGTCATAATGAGAATTGAAAAAGGAATTTATTTTTTGGCCTAGGAACAGCACGATGTACACAAGAAGCACTCTGGCTCTTCATACCCTCCCATTGTACCTGCAAGGGGATCTTCAAGATCTCAGTGCAATTATGAAAATGTCAATATCAATGACTGGTGTAAACTGTTTTTGTAAAGTAAAATGTGACTTCCTGCATTTAACAGACTTTAATAGAAGACGAAATGGGTTTAGATTTTTCTATATTCTATCTAAATATAAGGCTTGCATGTGTTAATTACAGTGAAAGAGTATAAGGACTGTTATTATTCTTCCACTCCATGAGGCATACTGTATTAGGCCAGGTCTAACTGTAAGACATTTTCCATCCTTGTTGAACATAAGAAAATCTTCCCATAGTTAGGCTGAAGCTAAAATGGTGCTTCAGCAGTCAGAGGTATAATTATCTTTGATGTGATTTGGCTAAGTCTGAGTTGTAGAGGCCTCGTAATAATAATGAACTTTAGGTCGCATTTTAAAACAGAATTAGGACTTTGATTTTTGTCCTTTCACCCTTACATTGGCTCACATTCAGCAGGTATTATAGAGCCAGTATAGACAGAGAAAAAAGTGTGATCGCCTGTATCGGTGTCTGACTTCCCGTCCCGCTTGTTCTTTTCTGTGCTAAATTGATGCATTGTGCTCCGGCGCGGTTGCACCGCTGAAGGCAGTGTTTTTTTCTTTTTTCAGAAAAAAGTGCTGCTTTCAGCACCTTTTGAGTGCTTATGTGCAAGTGTTCTGTAACCATAACAACAGGATCTAGTCTGCGGTGCTGAAAAGAACAAGCGGGACAGGAAGTCAGACACCGATACAACATTAAAACATCCAGTTTATTTTCAGAATAACACCCCCCGTTTTGATGGTTCAGAAAAACCACCGTTTGTTTATGTGTTTATAAGGGTTCTATTGAGTTTTATATGACACATCTGGTGGAAGTTTGCCGTTGTTGGGCACAGGTAACTAGGGACGTAGGTTACTACTCGTCCTGATTGGTCAGCTGTCAGAAAGGCGCTTGACGTCACCCAGCGCTTTTCTGAAAAGTTTTAATAATTCAACTGAAAAGGCGTCCGCTTTTTAAAAAGCCTTACATATATATTCTTATATTACATTTCACTGTTCAGGTGGCGCACGCTGTAAGGCAGAACTTAGGTGATTAGATTTTAATTTTGTTTTAGTGGGATCATATGTCATTCGCTTTTAGAGTGAGTTGAGTTGTCCCTAGATAGTTACCGTAGCTGCCGTAAAGTGAGTGGTGTTTATTTCTGAAGGAGCAGGCCGCCAGGTCACGGACGGCCCCCGACCTGACTTGAGCTGACCGCCTTCCAGGTGACAATGGGAACACAATACAAACCCCATAAAGCCTCATAACCCGCCCCCAGGATGTGTGGATGGGGAACTTTTACAACCTGAGACCCGGGGAAAGACGCAAGTGCGTAGTAATATATGCGGCTGTCCTCGCTGACTAGGTAAATAACGAACGTGTGAACAAATCGGACGCGGTCTCATCTTCTAGAGTGGGATGTGCTTACAAGCTCACAGTGTATAAAGGCCTGAACACTTGAACATGGCAATTTATTCTGACCGGCCGCCTCAGCCAACCGAACTTGCTATCTTGCCACCGAGCATTGGAACAATGGTGTACCTGACAATCCTGGTCAGATGGAAGGGCATTCCACGCCGTCACATCAACCTTCTCACAGAGAATGCCACCCACTGGTACATGAGTAGGTGGACAGTCGCTGAGGATAACCACTTGACGTTAATCTGCGTTGAAATAGCATGCAGGGATGTTGTCACAGTTGTTACCCATCATGAAAGCATGGTGGGCTAGTCCTAAATTTCAATTAATGCTGTCTGAACCTTGTGATGTGCTGGTGGAACACCACCACGTGTTTACAGACATTGTCAACAGGTATAGTGTCACGCACACGGACGTGACACTAGGAGTCAGCTTCTACGATCACGTGATGACCAATAAGGCAAGGGTTTTAACACACAAGTGGACCATCAACGAGGATATGACCATTGCGGACAACGGCATGATGTTCAAGCTCCAATGTAGACATGTGAGTATTCCAGCAATATGTGTTGTAGGTATCAACATTTGCCGTATTAGTACCTGTTTGGGATCACCGTTGTTTGTTTGCAGTGCATTTATATACTCAATGCAAATAGGATTTCCTTTAATTTGGGTTATCAACACGTTGTTACTGCATTTTGTTTCCCGTAGGAAAGGAACAGTGTGACGGTCCTGACATTCGGTGGCGTGGTCAAGATGGTGACATTGCTGCCACAGCAGGAGATTCATCCATGTACTAGCCGATACTCGTGTGATGAAGCACAAACCCTACTTGAAACCGCCCAGGTTGCACACTCTGCCCACAGGTCGAGTCATCCTCAAGCGATGAAAATCTGGATGGGTGTATACAGACTGCCCTGTACTATGACGATACAATGTCCACACTGAACCAAGTCATCAAGGCAGATGGTCAATTCATCCGATCCGTAGGTTTTCTGGATCAGGACGATGGGTGTTATATCAGTGGGGATACATTCATGTTAAGTGTGGAACATGGCAGCCAGCTCCTCATTACAGGTGAGTCTATGTCTACATAACATGCAATGTATTGGCCCTGAGCAGCTCCTTCAGCAGCAGACTGAGACACCCACCCTGCAAGACAGCGCGCTACTGCAGGCCCGTTCATCCCATCTGCCAGACTGTTTAATCAGACTCTTTAACAGCATCACCACCTCATGCTACACACTGTTTTTTCTAATAACAATAACTCTTTCCACAAGTGGAAGTGTAGATACTGTGTAGTGTCCATTATTGTATTTTTGTATTTAACTGATGTAAATATGTTTGATATTTAACTTATATTTTTATTTTCAATAATTATATTCCCGTCTCCCGGTTTCGTGAGCGACTGTAACGCAAACATTTCCCCCATGGGGGATCGATAAAGTTTTATCTTTGTCTTTAAACATTATGGCGAATATTGTTCCAAAAGGTGATTGCTTTTATGTCTTCCTAACGTACAGGGGCCCTGGATCTTACAGAGGAGTTGGCCGGGGAGGATGCAGACGACAGAGCTGATGAACCACAGTCAGAGTACACCTTCCCCTGCTGCGTTTGCCACGAGGCTGCTGACATCTACTTGAGCTGTGGACACTTGCATTGTGAAGCGTGTACACCTCGCTTAAAGAAAGGCTCTGCGACATGTTGTAGCGTTTGCAGACGAAAGGCCACCTGTAATGCACTCTACATACCCACTGGCTTCGAGTCTGTGTGCACCATGTGCCTCGAGCCGAAGGAGTGGGTCACAGTGTGTGGCCATGTGACATGTACATGCCAGTCCAAAAGATGCCATGTGTGCAATGAACCAATCACTATTTTACACAGAATGTTTGCTTAAGAGCGTGTTAGGTGGTTGCTCATGTAACTGAGTGGTGACAATCACGTAAATGTATTTTATCCACTTACTGGTTTCACTTTGAACATGTTAGTAGGCTACATGTACATGTTCTGTGTTGGTGTGCTGTCTTGTGTTGTGACATTAGGTCACAGAACTTAGTTGTAGATGTTAAGTGGGCATGACACAGGCATAATTATCATATATCAAACTGTATTGTGGGCTCATGTTTTTTCTCTATGTATTCTGGCTGCTGGAACACCTAAATTTCCCTGCTGGGATGAATAAAGTATATCATATCTTATCTTTATCTTATATTTAAGTTTTGACCTTTCTCCCGTCTGAATGGAAAAAGTTAGAAAGTGCATATCATAGGTACATTGATTGTAAGTGCTTCGCCACAGGCAGATATAGGTTATGGTCGCTAGGTGGCAGCATTGTATATGTTAACTGGTATTGTAACACATAACCAGAGCTAAGGTATCGTATGCGTAAAAAAACATTTCGGACATTCACCGGCCGCTGACAGTGACGTCATTGTTGTTGCACAATTGAAACGCGCAGCTTAGCAACGATAAATGACAGAACGGATTTCAGTGATAACTCACATTATACTGAGTGTAGATCAGAGCAGGCAGAACGCGCACTACGATGGGTGGTGGGGTGAATGTTGAACACTAGGGCAGACTTTAGTTCACACTGTGATACAGGTGGCGAGTGTTTTTTTTCAGCGCACACTGAACTTTCAGCGAGCATGACGCAGCAGCTCTTATCCTCAATTGGAGTTACATGTGGACATGCCATTGCCTGTACAATGTATGAATAAAATACGCCATATATCTGATCTTGGTTGTGTGTTCTATTGTCCCGATTCCCCACGAGGGGGAGACGCGTTCTCAAAGTCAGTACCTATTTCCCCGTGGGTGGACTGTGACCAATTGGGTATGGGTTTTTAAAACGCCCCCCTTCAAGGCCAGGTCCCTTGTGTCAAGAAGTGTCAGAAATACATGTGTAACCACCCTCACGCTGCCCTCTGGGTCATTTTGGTCATGGTGACTCCCCGCGGCCTCCCGGGGGTCATTCTGACCCACTTTCGAGCCTCCCGCACACACACGCACGCACGCAACGCTTCGCTAATGCTAACAGACCCAGTAAGGAAAGTAAAATTGCTAAATGACGTCATCGCCTAATTTGCATAATTGAACTACAATTGCCAAATATGAACTACAATTTTTCCGTTTCTGGTTTCATGACCGTATTGCTTGAGACCCACTTTACATAAATCACGTTTGTCCTGGATCATTAAATCTTAGAATATCAACTTTAATCAAAAGACCGTGCATGGTTTTATTTTTGTGTGAAAGTGAAGAAACATTTACACGTAGCTCCGTAAGCCTGGGCGGGAACAGCAGCGGCTTCGTTGCAGTCTGGACACAAGAGTGTGTGCGGGTCTCCTCTCTGCTTTCTGACTGCAGCCAGCTAGGTCTGCTGCGCGAGGCTAAACTGACAGCCTGTGAGAGCTTTAGGGAGGGGGAGGGGCTCACGGCAGCACCCGCTGCTCGCTGAGGACAGTAACTGCAGAGCAATACGTGCTTTCATGTCAGTGTCTAATAACACCAACAAAGTCGCTAGATTTGTCGCTAGTAGCTGTAGTAGAGGAACTTGGGCCCCTAAAAGTTGAGAGACCCCTACCCGAGGTAGAACAAAGCACAACCATATTTTTTCATAACTTGGACATGTCTAGTTTATGAAATGGATAGTTGTATAAAAATAGTTTACTGCAGGGGCGCACTGGAGGCACAGTGGCAGGGCGCGCGTCACATGTGTTGAGACTCTCGTCTCGAGCGGTAGGCCCGGGTTCGCTTCCACCCGTGGCCCCTTTCCGCATGTCATTCCCCGCTCTCTCTCCCTGGTTTCCGACTCTATCCACTGTCCTCCCTCTGAATTAAAGGCACGAAAAAGCCCAAAAAATAAATCTTGAAAAAAATATATATATTTTACTGCAAAATAACTTTTTTTGGATGTTTTATGCATCTTACCAAAAAACAAAAGTAGGTCAAATTAGGGCTTCTCCAAAAGGGACAGCTCTAGCCTTATCACATGTATCTCTGGGAATCAGAATCAGAATTTCACCAAATTTGGACAGGATGTTCACAGATAGCTATTAGTTACAATTATGCAAAGTTTTTATCAATATCATTTTCAATTTTTGAATGTTTCACACTTAAACACACATGTAGTTTAGGCAGAAATTGAAGATTGAAACAAAAATTCAAAAGGTATGTATATCAAAGTCTGTCATTTTTTAAGTAAGGACACCAAACATTAAAATATGTCATTTTTATCTTCTTTAGACTGTTATCTCAACATTAAAGCAAGTTATTTGACTTTTCACTAGACCCTATGCTGTCACCAGCCCCTAACAGGAAACTAGTGCAGCCAGGATTTCAGGGTGACCTGGTACAATGGATGTGTATGTGGGAGGAGGTGGCCACAAACAATCGATTAAGACTTAACAACAAGACACAAATTAGGATAACAATCATGCAGACATGTTTATAAAAAACTTCTTTATACACTTATTTTACCTCATTATATATAATGACATTTGATTTTAAATGCTAATTACAAAGGATGATTTTCACTTTTAGACAAAATGACTGAACCTGAGAGCTTACACCTTGCAACTAAAAACCTTTGTATCATACTAAGCATCCTCTGGGGACAAAGTTTGACCTCTTACCTCACAGGAGCTTTAAGAAAACAATTACTGCAGAAAATAACCATCAACAAAGTCAACTAACCAAACATCACAAACAAATCAAGGCATCACAACCAAATCAAGACACCACAAATAATCAAGACACCACAACTAAATCAAGACATCACAACCAAATCAAGACACCACAACTAAATCAAGACATCACAACCAAATCAAGACACCATAACTACATCAAGACATCACAACCAAATCAAGACACCACAACTAAATCAAGTCATAACAACCAAATAAAGACACCATAACTACATCAAGACATCACAACCAAATCAAGACATCACAACCAAATCAAGACACCATAACCAAATCAAAACATCACAACCAAATCAAGACACCACAACTAAATCAAGACACCACAACCAAATCAAGACACCATAACTAGATCATCAATAGAAAAGATTGCAGATGGCAAAACCTTAAGCAGGCATCAAAATCAATTGTACACCCACTGGCTTTAGTCTGATGAGCATTTAGCGTCTGATCAACATTGCCCTGCCTCCAAAGATAATAGCCCCCTTCGGATTCTCCATTCATATAATCTATTCTAAGACAAATGACAACATATAACCAAACACACAACGTTTTTGTTTAAAAATACATTTAGCTATGTTCTATAGTCTGTGGCTGGATTGCCTGTAGATGGTAATGCCTTTTCCTTGCATTTTGATGTATTGGCTTGCATTTTGATGTATTGGCTGCATGTGGTTATTGTGTCAGTATTGTCTACTTTTTGTTGCCTTGCCTCTGTATTTGATTGTGTTGAATGCATTTCTACAATTCTACAATTTATTTAGCAGACACTTTTATCCAAAGCAACGTACATTAGAGTAAGTAAAACAAAAGCAAGGATCTAGAGAGGAGGAAAACGATGTCAGTAAGTGAAAATGAACAGCTTTAAGTCAGATCGGACACTACTGCTTACAGGTAGTGCACAGAGGCAAAGCACAACATTGACAGTTGTTCTTGGGAGCTCAATCAGTATAGAAACCATCTTAAAATCATGTTTATCAAACAAAAACTATAGTCATTACCATCATTATCAATAATAATTAGGTTATGTTGTCTTGATTTGGTTGTGTTGTCTTTGGTTGTGTTGTCTTGATTTGGTTGTGTTGTCTTTGGTTATGGTGTCTTGATTTGGTAGTGGTGTTTTGATTTGGTTGTGTTGTCTTTGGTTGTGGTGTCTTGATTTGGTTGTGGTGTCTTGATTTAGTTATGGTGTCTTGATTTGGTTATGTTGTCTTGATTTGGTTGTGTTGTCTTTGGTTGTGGTGTCTTGATTTGGTTGTGTTGTCTTTGGTTGTGCTGTCTTTGGTTGTGGTGTCTTGATTTGGTTGTGTTGTCTTTGGTTATGGTGTCTTGATTTGGTAGTGGTGTTTTGATTTGGTTATGGTGTCTTGATTTGGTATGGCGTCTTGATTTGGTTATGTTGTCTTGATTTGGTTGTATTGTCTTTGGTTGATGTGCCTTGATTTGGTTGTGTTGTCTTTGGTTGTGGTGTCTTGATTTGGTTGTGTTGTCTTTGGTTGTGGTGTCTTGATTTAGTAGTGGTGTTTTGATTTGGTTATGGTGTCTTGATTTGGTATGGCGTCTTGATTTGGTTATGTTGTCTTGATTTGGTTGTATTGTCTTTGGTTGATGTGCCTTGATTTGGTTGTGTTGTCTTTGGTTGTGGTGTCTTGATTTGGTTGTGTTGTCTTTGGTTGTGGTGTCTTTGGTTGTGGTGCCTTGATTTGGTTATGTTGTCTTGATTTGGTTATGTTGTGTTGTCTTTGGTTGATGTGCCTTGATTTGGTTGTGGTGTCTTAATTTAGTTATGGTGTCTTGATTTGGTTATGTTGTCCTGATTTGGTATGGCGTCTTGATTTGGTTATGTTGTCTTGATTTGGTTGTATTGTCTTTGGTTGATGTGCCTTGATTTGGTTGTGTTGTCTTTGGTTGTGGTGTCTTGATTTGGTTATGGTGTCTTGATTTGGTATGGCGTCTTGATTTGGTTATGTTGTCTTGATTTGGTTGTATTGTCTTTGGTTGATGTGCCTTGATTTGGTTGTGTTGTCTTTGGTTGTGGTGTCTTGATTTGGTTGTGTTGTCTTTGGTTGTGCTGTCTTTGGTTGTGGTGTCTTGATTTGGTTGTGTTGTCTTTGGTTATGGTGTCTTGATTTGGTAGTGGTGTTTTGATTTGGTTATGGTGTCTTGATTTGGTATGGCGTCTTGATTTGGTTATGTTGTCTTGATTTGGTTGTATTGTCTTTGGTTGATGTGCCTTGATTTGGTTGTGTTGTCTTTGGTTGTGGTGTCTTGATTTGGTTGTGTTGTCTTTGGTTGTGGTGTCTTGATTTAGTAGTGGTGTTTTGATTTGGTTATGGTGTCTTGATTTGGTATGGCGTCTTGATTTGGTTATGTTGTCTTGATTTGGTTGTATTGTCTTTGGTTGATGTGCCTTGATTTGGTTGTGTTGTCTTTGGTTGTGGTGTCTTGATTTGGTTGTGTTGTCTTTGGTTGTGGTGTCTTTGGTTGTGGTGCCTTGATTTGGTTATGTTGTCTTGATTTGGTTATGTTGTGTTGTCTTTGGTTGATGTGCCTTGATTTGGTTGTGGTGTCTTAATTTAGTTATGGTGTCTTGATTTGGTTATGTTGTCCTGATTTGGTTGTGTTATCTTTGTTTGGTTGGTTGACCTTGTTGATGGTTATTTTCTGCAGCAGTTGTTTTCTTAAAGCTCCTGGGAGGATTGTTTTGGTTGGTTATGGAGCTCACTTAAACTTATACTGATATCATGAAATGGTTTACAAAAGCAAACAAGACCTTAAGATAGAATATATTTTCTTCTGTAAAGTTATTCTTATTCGTTACTGCTTTCAGCGGGTTGGTGTCATTTTCTACAGCCAAGATTCATAGTTAGGGATACATTTGACAGTTCAAACTTGGCAGAAGGAGATTTTTGATCAGTAAAAACAACTTACACAAGCACAGGACAAGATCAGCGAAGAGATAAGAGGTCAAACTTTGTCCCCAGGGGATGCTTAGTGTGACACAAAGGTTTTTAGTTGTACTGTGTTAAGCTCTCAGGTTCACAGCCATATTGTCTTAAATGGAAATCATCCTTTGTAATTAGCATTTAAAATTAAATGTCATTATATATAATGAGGTAAAATAAGTGTATAAAAACAAGTTTTTTATAAACATGTTTGCATGATTGTTATCCTAATTTACCTTACACACATTTACGCCATCATAAGAATTGTTTTGTATCCCAGCTCCATTGGTTGCCTGATAAATCATTCAACAAAAATAGCTATTGTAGCTTTTTTTAACACTTTATCATACTTAGGGTATTATAAAAACTATCCCTTCATCCAGTGTATCCTCTGGAGTAACTAGGGTTCTTCTTAAAAGCAGGAGATATGGTGACTACACACCATCTTTATATGACTGAAATACATAAAAAAAAACTACAACAGGCTTTATAGCCGATATACAAATAGACGATATGAAGTATATTTAATTTCTAAGAACTCAAGGTTATATATATCAGTACTGTTTTTTAGTTCATTAATATTTCTCAACTGATGTCAAGGCAATGCTTTAATTTTTTAGAATGAAATAGAAACTATGTCATAGGTGACAATATTGTTGAAAGCAGCAAGTTGACTCTGAGTGTCATCATATAAATCATATGTAAGATAGAAAATGTGAGACAAAATGTATTAGGAATAACTATAAAATGTTTAATTATATATATTACAGAATACAATTATATTGTGTCTTGTTGTTAAGTCTTAATCAATTGTTTGTGGCCACCTCCTCCCACATACACATCGTATTGTACCAGGTCGCCCTGAAATCCTGGCTGCACTAGTTTCCTGTTAGGGGCTGGTGACAGCATAGGGTCAAGTGAAAAGTCAAATAACTTGCTTTAATGTTGAGATAACAGTCTAAAGAAGATAAAAATGACATATTTTAATGTTTGGTGTCCTTACTTAAAAAATGACAGACTTTGATATACATACCTTTTGAATTTTTGTTTCAATCTTCAATTTCTGCCTAAACTACATGTGTGTTTAAGTGTAAAAAAAATTCAAAACTTTTAAAGGAATAAATGTACTACCTTAGTCAAGAAGGCCAAATCTATTATCTTGCCTTTACAACTGAAAATTTAAATAACCCACGGAAATTCTGGCAGACAATCAAATCTCTATCTCCAAATAACTCCTCTAGTCTTCCAACTTGCATTGTGTCAGAGTTTGCCACTATCCATGACAGAGCTGAGATGCTCAATTGTTTTAATAACTATTTTGTTTCTTCTGGTTTTCTTTTTGATAAAGTAAATACGCCCTCTACTGCATTGGCTCCACTTGCTATTGCTGAGCCCCTTTTGGAAAATGAATTTAACTTTAGACCCTTCACTGTTGCTGAAGTACATAAAGCTCTTGAGAAATTAGATTTTAAAAAACCACCAGGGCCAGATAATATAAGTGTTTATTTTTTAAAACTCGCCACAGATTTTATTGCAGAGCCACTGACCTACATTTTTAATTTAACTCAAACTAGTAAGAAAATCCCCAAAATATGGAAAACGGCTTACGTTCTTCCCCTCTTAAAAGGTGGTGAACCGTTGAGCCTCAATAACTACAGGCCTATTTCAAATTTGTCTCCTTTAGCCAAGATTTTAGAAAGCCTGGTTAGTGATCAGTTGAAGGATTTCTTGAGTCTTAATGAAATTTTATCTTGTTATCAATCTGGTTTTAGAAAATCACACAATACAGTCACAGCAGCTACTAAAATAGTAAATGATATTTTTATGGCCCTGGATAGCAAACAACACTGTGCTTGTCTTTTTATTGATTTTGCCAAGGCCTTCGATACGGTGGACCATGATGTATTATTGCATAGACTGGCTAATATAGGATTGTCTAATGTTGGTTGGTTTTCTAACTATCTTTCAGACAGGACTCAATGTGTTAAAATTGATGGCTGCTCCTCTGATACTTTGGCTGTCCACAAGCGGGTGCCACAAGGCTCTATATTAGGTCCCTTGTTGTTTACTATTTATATTAGTATTATATTATATTTGGGGAAATATGTCCAAAATGCAAATGCCCATTTTTATGCTGACGAGACTATTATTTGTTGTTTTGGAGAGACTGTGTTAAAGGCTGTTGATCGCTTGCAAGCAGCTTTTAAAGAAAGAGAAGCCCAACTCCTGCCTTTCAGACTGGTACTTAATGCAGATAAAACTAAAATGATGATCTTCATTAAATCCAGGGGCAAAACTAACTGTCAGCCCACTCTATTTACATTTCAAGGTACTCTTATTGTATTTAGACCGTTTCCACTTTTAAATACCTTGGTATCATCCTTGATGACAATTTTTCTTCTTTTAAACCCCATATTGAGAACCTGGCAAAGAAATTAAAGGTGAGATTGGGTTTTTATTTCAGACATAAATCTTGTTTTTCTTTTCTTTCTAAAAATGGTAAATGGTAAATGGACTTCAGCTTATATAGCGCTTTTCTAGTAAAAAGAGGCTTATTGCTGCTACTTTTATTCCATTATTAGATTATGGTGATGTACTGTACATGAATGCCTGCTCTACCTCACTGCACATGGATGCTACTTATCATTGTGCGTTAAGATTCATTACCGGCTGTAAATCGCTCACCCATCATTGCACCCTGTACTCTAAAGTAGGCTGGCTGTCCCTGTCAGCTCGTAGGCTTCTTCACTGGTACACCTTCATTTATAAAGCTATTACTGGACTACTCCCTTCATACCTCTGCACCTACCTCACTTTTAAATCAAATCCATCATACAGTTTGCGCTCTCTGGACTTTCTTTTTACATCAGTCCCCAGAACTCATACTGAGTTTGGGAAGAGGGCCTTCATGTACTCTGCTCCCTTCACATGGAACAGTCTTCAAAAAACACTCAAATTGCAGGAACTCATCACTATTAGTGATTTTAAAACTTGGCTCACAAGTTTTTTAATGGCTAATTTTGGAGTGTGTAAATGTTTCACTGCATAGTATTTTATCATCATCACATAATTGTTCTTTTAGTGTGTATTGTGTTGTTGTGTTTTGTTTTTGTTTAACATGATCTCCTCCTCCTCCTCCTCCTCCTCCTCCTCCTCCTCCTTCTTCTTCTTCTTCACCTTCTGGACTGTATTTGTCTCTTTTTCTCATGTCTGTGCTTTCTTTTTGGGTTTGTCTTATATTTATTCTTTACTACTGCCATTTTGGCCAGGCCTTGCTCGAAAAAGAGGTCATTTGATCTCAAGCAATTCTTGCCTGGTAAAATAAAGGTAAAATAAATAAAATAAAATAAAATAAGCTTCAAGTCACCAACACGTGACCACGAGAGCTGAAAGGTGGCGTGCTACTTTACACGCCCACTTCACTTCTGAGCAGGACTGAAGTCCCTGCTGCTCTTCATACTGGATGTTCTGTATCACTGATAATCAATATAATCATGATAACAATGATATTATATGATCAGAATAATCATAACCCTAACCCATCAAGTCTCTCTCATAGTATAATCTCTGATTTATGTATTTTTATATCAACAGCTGGAGATGATGAGTCTTTAAAGAGAGGATCCTGCTGATCACAGAGCTGGAAGCAGCAGCTGGTGTGTTGTTGAGTCTTTAACTGGGCTGTGTTACTGGGAGACTGACGGACCAATCACAGCGCAGATGACTCTCAGTGCTGCAGTCTGAGCTGCTCTGAGATCAGCTCCATCGTCACACACAGGACCATGACCTCGGACATTTTTCTATTCTCATATTCTGAATTTAAACTGCTTCATGACTCAACGACTAAAGATTAACTCTTTGATTTGGATATAAATGTTTCTGTTGCAGCGCCACCCTGTGGACATGTGTAGTGGTGCAGGTTATTCATTGACTCATATTCACAGATAACAGTAGAAGTTGATTCCACCTGTGCAAGTTAAAGTCTGAAGTTCATGTTTTAACCACGAGTTGTTGGTCGCCTGATAATAAATCAGTCGTCTCTTTGTTGGATCAAAACAAAAAGGAGGCTTCACTGAGTTTTTAAAAGAACTACAAACAGGATGTTTGGATCCAGGTGCAGAGTCAGCACCTGAATATTTAATGTAACATGAGATGATATAAAAAGAGCTGAATAACATGCAGACTCAATCATTGATATTCATTCATCATTATTATTTTTAACTAATCATTCTGATGTTTATTACACTTTGATGTTTGAACCTTCTGTTTTTATTATCTCAGGATTTTAAATAGAAATAAATTCAATCTGTGGAGGGTTTTATTTGAATAATAATTCATGTTTAGGTTCTGTTGTTGCTATCACTGCTTTCTGCCAGCAGGTGTCCCTGTTTCCACAGTTTTCTCCCAGACTGATCGATCTGAAGAGATTATTTCTCTGTCAGGAAACACAAAGAAAGATAGATGATGCCGGCTCTTTTATTTGTTCTCATGTTTATATATTTCATGTACAAGTTTAATGTCCCTTTTTGTAATCACTGTCCCCTAGTGGACAGGAGTGTGGAGCGATCCAAAGGCAGAAAAAGAATCTTTGACTGGACTTCTGTAATGAAGTGAAGTTTGAAGGAAGTTGAGCTTTCTTTGAGTCTCTCTGTAGTTTATAACTGAATACTTGGACTCTTCTTCACTTTAGAGGGAACATGTTCTCCTCCACATTTCTTCAACACATTCTCTACGAGTTCCTCATCTGATCTAATTAACCCCATGTTTTAAGATGGGCTGGTGTTTCTGCTCTTGATGTAAACCCAGACACAGTGATCTTTCTGTCATGTTGTTCATATGTGTTACTCTTGATAATTTACTCAAATAATGTCTCTATATTCTACAAGTGATTTACTTTTTAAATAACTGACACCATGTCAACACAAAGTTTCACTGCTTCCAATCCGCCTCTTATACGACGGCCATGTTGCATAAAACAAACATCAACAACTTCTGTTTATTAAATATCACAGTCTGGATTTTACAGAAGACTGTACATTAATATTCTTCTTCTTTGAAATTAAACTTAATTTGACTCAAACATGAAGTTGGTGTTATTTTCTGATGTTTATGTTTTTGGCCTCTTGAGTCGTTTGTTTTCAGATGTTCATCAGGCTCCAGGTCCCATCGAGGAAAAGTTAATTCCTCATGATTTAATTCATGAAGCCGACCCAAAGTTTTTGATGACACAGGAAATATAGGCTTTAGTTCAGTATATAATTCATATCATTATTTTAGTTTCATTGTGGACAAAAAAAGCAGATTGGAGCATATTCCAGACAGACACAGCATGTCCCGGTTACCATAGTAACAGTCCCTGTAACCATAGTAACCCATATAGTAACTCACTGTCCCTGTAACCTTAGTAATTTACTGTCCCTGTAACCTTAGTAAACCACTGTTCATGTTACCATGGTAACAGTCAGTCTCTATGTAACTTTAGTAATTATAGAATTTCCCTCAGTATCAATAAAGTATCTATGTAACTCACTGTCCCTGTAGGCTAAACTCAGAAAGCAGAACAAAAGGCTGCAGCACCTCCACCGTCGGTAGGCTACTTTATAGTGTGACACACAGCGGAAGTAAACAGCATGAGCACCAGATCTAACGCAGCTACATTTCCTCTCAGACCAGTGTTTCCCCTACCATTATATATATATATATTTTTTATTTTTATTTATTTTTTTAAGATTTATTTTTGGGCTTTTTGGGCCTTTATTGTAGAGATAGGATAGTGGATAGAGTCAGAAATCAGGGAAATAAGTCATTTAAGGATACCTTTCCGATAGAAAAGGACAGCTGTCATTAAAAGTAACACATGAACACCAAGATTCCTTTGTGTCATCGTGTCGCCGTGTTGGCATGTTGGCTCGTCCCCACCCCCCCAACACTGTAAACCTAGGGGAAACACTGCAGACTTTCCTGTTGTCCTAGTTCATCTTTTTTTTAAAGTTTAATAAAACAACAACAATGTGTTCAGCTGAGAGTCTGACAGAGTTTATCAACCAGCGACTGCTGCAGAAGACATTTTTGTAGTTTTTAAAATAACTACCATCTAGTATGAGGAAGAGATCGATCGTCAGCGCAGACTGCTGGATATCGTTTGGAAACCTCACATCATCTTACACAGAGCAGGTGAGGAGTAAACTAAATTATTTTAAATTAATATACAGAGATGTTTGATTAGTTTTGTTCCCAGTGGTGTTACTAAAACAGCGGAGTGGTGGGAACATAAAAACAAAACTGATTTCTAAACATTAAGTCATGACATTAGCATATTTGTTATTTTCTCCTTTCATAAAACATAAATGCCATCAGTGACCTCAAATTGCGACTTAACTATTTGAATCCCTCTAATGTATCTTCTTCATATTCTGTTGTTAATATTTTTAATGGTGTGGTGATGCAAAGTGGTGCCTGAAGAAGTGAATATACTCTTAATTAGTCCCTAAATGTTTTAAGGGTCCCGTCCTAATCGGCCTCTGTTGTAATCAGTGACATGGAAATCTCCTGCAGATTTAGTTCACCTAATAAATTAGCCTTTTGTTTTTACACACTGACAGTCTTCTGCTGCTCGACTTAAAGGAGTAGAGATTGCTATGAAGTCAACATAAACCTGAGAAAAGAAGCAGATCTGATCTTTTTAATGTTGACAGACTTCAGACTGAAACACCTACATGCCTTTATAGCTCGGGGTTCAGTTGGGCTTAATTTGGGATACTACTTTTACTGTAAAATGCATTGTGTTGGTATTTTGTCTTCTTTTTTTCATACATGCATTCTCAATGTTGTTGGCTCTTTCAAATGTAGATAAATATATGGACTAATTTTCTAATTTGTGTTGATTCCATTTGTTTAGAAGCAGTTTGTGTTGTAAATTATTATGTAAATGATTGTTTTGCAATTCTGAAATTACACATTTAAAAAAAAATTGTACGGCTAAACAATGTACAGCAGAAGAATATGATTACATAAATAAGCCTATGCTGGGTGAAAATAAGCATATATAATAATAACCAATTGAAAAGGTCAAAAGGAACCAATGTTGTGTCATTTTGACCCCAATTTAAGAATACACCAGTGAAATCTTTAAATTCGACAATGGTAAGAAAATGAAAAAGAGATTGTCGAAAGGCTGAACGCAGGTGGCGTAAAACTAATCTCCAAATTAATTTTGATATCTACAAAGAGAGACTTCACGCTTCTCATTCACAACTGAGGAATGCAAGGCAATCTTTCTTCTCTGACATCATCACCAGAAACAATAATAATGAAACTGTCAGTAACTCATCATCAGGATATGTGCTGTGTCCATTTAAAACTAACTTAAGCACCATGACACAGTTTAATCAAATCAACCTTAAAAACCTGGAGGACATTATACAACAATCAAATTCCTCCTCCTGCTGTCTTGATATTCTGCAAACAGGTTTTTTAAAAGAAAATTCCCAAGTCATGGCTCCAGAGCTGTTACAAATTGTAAACATGTGTAGCAGGAGCGGTAGATTAATTGATGACAACGCCACCTGGGGGAATTTCACCCCCAGGAAATTCTAAAGTTAAATTGTAAATACTAGGGTCACACAGGTTCAGGAAAAATATACCACAGGGCAAGAGACGGTTTCAAGTTAAAATTAAGAAAAGTTTATAGAATAAGATAAATCAACTGATTGCAAAAATATTCAACTTCAAAAGAGAAAACATAATATACTGCACATGAATAATAACTTGAAATAGTAAAATAATAGCACTTGACCAGGGAGGGGGGACAGGGCTGAGGCTTACCATGCGGTAAGGGAACCATAGGGGGGAAGGGTCCTTATATTAACCACCCGTGACACTGCACACCACAACAACAACAACAAAAAAGGGCTTGTGAAGAACCACCACCAGGGAACTGGACTGCCACTGTAGGCCCTCAGTGTTGTGCCCCGATGACGCGAAAGACGCGATGCTTCCTCTGTCAGCATCATGCAGAATGAGGCATCACGGCCTCGGCAGGCATAACTAATCAATCACATGCATTATCTCTTGATAGACATTACAGGTACATCACAGATACATAACTCTTGGCAGACATATCTGTATATTTCAAAGGTTTTAAACAAAAACTAGTTTTTAAAGTGTTTTAAATCCTTCAGACTGAATCTGTTTTTAACACTGATATCTTTTACACAAATTTTAACCTTAAATTAACTTCTACAATTGGTTTATGACACATTTTTTACAAGAATTCACGTTTATATGTCACTAAAATCATAGGTTCACATTTATTTCTCCATGAATTTATTTATAACTTATCAGTTATTTCAAATAAATGACACCTATCACATCAGCACCTGACCACAAAAAAATAGGGGTTAATAAAATCAAGCCATTAAGTGCTATACATTAAAGAAACCAGTGCAGGCAAACAATAATGAAAAGAAATAACCAAAGAAATAAACAAACACCAAATTAACTAGCAAAGCAATGAAACAAAAATATTAATTAAACACAAAGTAAACAATACTAAGCTTCATAGCTCAAGTTGAAATTGCAGAGTAGAGAGTGTGCAAAACCAGACAGATATAGGCATAAACCAAATACGTTATGTCCTGGTTAGAATGAGCCGTACAAAACAAAAATGTGCACATAGACATGACAATTAAAGCAACGGCAAATAAACAAAAACAGGCAAAACAGAAATAAACAAAACAAAATCAAAATACGCAAAACATTAGCAAAGACAAATAGTGTGAATGTGTGTGTGGCAGTATAATACATTAAAGTGAGTGGCTGAGTGGGAAGTAACAAGAAAAATAAACGGAAACAAAATTTAAGATAATTGAGAGGGAAAAAAAAGAGAGAAAGAGAATAATAATAATAATATCTATTATGGTGATGCCTATTGGTAATGATAATATATTGATTAAAATAAATGAATTAAAGTAAATGAAAATGTTCAATAAAATAGCATGGGTCTAGTAAGTTAGTACGAAAGAAAAAGAGAGAGAAAATATAATTTTTAATATTACCGCTTTACATTTGACATCTATCCAAAACATATACATAGCAATTTATAAAGATGTGGGCACACCTCGGACACTGGAGGGTCTCAAAGGCCGCGGATCAACAACACCACAGCAAAAAAGAACCAAATCAGCTGGGAGCGGAGTCACAGATGTTAAGGATGAGGCAGATAACGGCGACTTACCAAGAGCACACACAACCACCCAAACAGATCCCAACAGAGTGTCTCCCACGGCACCAGCAGACAGCCACGCTGTGTCAATTAAAAGACATAGTTTTACTTGATCTCAGTGCTGCGTTCGACACAGTTGACCACAATCATCATCAACCTTTATTTAAGTTCTTGGAGAGATCATTGAGTGCGACCCTCATTTACAATGATGCAGAGAAAACAAACATAAATGATAAACAACGAGAAATTAAATAAAGCTACTACAGAAAACAAAATCAATAAAATATATACACAAATACAATATATTACTCGACCGACTGGAAAACTTGGAAGGAGTTTCTGGCACAGCACTGAACTGGTTTGAATCCTACTTAAAGGACAGGTAACTTCAAATCTGAGCAAACAAAATTTACTTGTGGAGTTCCCCACACTTTAGGAAATTGCTGTAAATTTACAAGGAAATTTCAACAGTATGATCCTGTTACGTTTAAATGCAGGACATTACCATATTATAACGGTTATATTTTACTGTATTATTGCCTGTAGGAAACAAAATGGTAATTTCTGTAGTTTTTGTAATGCATTTTGGAAAAAAGAAGTTGAGACCACATGGTTGAAAGGACAGTGGAGTTGGCTTTGTCAGATTGCCATCCATCTTCATCTTGACAATTAAGATCTTTGGATGTAGTTATTCTTGTGATTCTCTGGGTAACCAATGACTTCCAGGAAAGTCTGGATGGCAACCGAGGAAGTTTGGTGACTCTGGAAAGACAGATGACCTCCAGGAAAGACTGCCGTGGGTGCATGAGGCCAGCAACCTTACGTACAGCACTCGCAAGAGGGCACCAACCAAGCCACTGAAAATTACAATGAGCAATACCCCCAGAGTCTCCCGAGAGGGGGGGAGGATGAGAGACTCAACAGGACAGACACAAAGGTACGACTTATTGACACAGAGATGGCTCACCCAAACAACATTAACTGGGGATGTATTGGAAATAAAGTGTCACTGCAGAAAGACCTGTAAGAACACAAAAGGGCTGAAAATACACCAAGCCAGTACCAAGTGTGGAAAAGAGAGGCCACAGGTACAGTGCAGGGGCGTAATACCTGGTGAGACGAAGGAGAGCTCCCGTCAGGAAGCACCCCACAGCACGGGAGATCTCTCAATACGTCTGTCACCTCAAGTCCACAGGAGGGGCCCACCCAATATCATCAATCAATCAATCAATTTTTATTTGAATAGCGTCAACTCATAACAAGTGTCTTTGTCTGTTACCATTACAAAAGAGCAGGTAAAAAGATCTTACTCATTGTTATATTACAAAAAGCAGGTAAAAGACCTTACTTATTGCTATATTACAAAGATCCGGCCTATCCATCATGAGCACTTTAGCAAAGCAGCAAAAGTTACAGTGGTAAGAAAAAACTGCCTTATTAAAAGGCAGAAATCTTCGACCGGATCCCCGGCTCATGACGAAACAGCTTTGACAGGCCTAGACTCCGTCGGGCTTGGATAGGGGTGGGGGAGAGATGGGATTAGATGCAGGAAGAGGGATAGGGAGCAAGGAGGTGGGGGGAGGCAAGCCATCCATCAACAATCCGGTGGGGAGGGGGTTGTTCTGGCAGGCCGTCAACCAACAATCTCGAGGAGCCTAAGAGAGCTCAAGAGCTCCCCAGAAAGTAGGTGGTTAGTGACTGAGATTTACAGATAGATTAGATAGATAGACTTAGAGACTGTAGGTACCACTAGTAGGCCTGCATTCTGGGACCGTAGTGTTCTCGAGGGGCAGTACGGCACTAGTAGCTCCTTAAGATAAGATGGTGCCTGGCCATTTAGAGCTTTGTAAGTGAGAAGAAGGATCTTGAATTCTATTCTAGACTGTATAGGGAGCCAGTGCAGAGAAGCCAACACAGGAGTAATGTGGTCCCATTTCCTAGTTCTTGTCAGTACACGAGCTGCAGCGTTCTGGACTAGTTGAAGAGTCTTTAGAGATTTACCAGAGCACCCTGACAAAAGAGAATTACAATAATCAAATCTGGAGGTAACAAATGCATAAACTAGTGTTTCTGCATCATTTTGCGACAGGATATTCCTGATCTTGGATATATTACGAAGGTGAAAATAGGCTGTTCTTGAAATTTGCCTGATGTGAGAGCTAAAGGACATATCTTGATCAAATTGAACTCTTAGATTCCTAACAGTGGTGCTAGATGCCAGGCTGATGTCATTAAGGACAGTCAAATCACTAGAAAAAGTCTCTCTGAGGTTTTTAGGGCCTAGCAAAATAACTCCAGTCTTGTCTGAGTTAAGTAGCAAACAATTTCTGGTCATCCAGGTCCTAACGTCCTTAAGGCACGTTTCTAGCTTACATAACTGACTGGTGCCATCGGGCTTTATTGATACATAAAGCTGAGTATCATCTGCATAACAATGAAACTGTATGGAGTGTTTCCTCATAATATTTCCCAGAGGAAGCATATATAATGTCAAGAGAATTGGTCCAAGCACTGAACCTTGTGGCACTCCATGGCTAACTTTGGTGTGCATAGAGGACTTATCATTAACATGTACAAACTGAGATCGGTCTGAAAAGTAGGATTCAAACCAACTTAAAGCAGTCCCTGTAATTCCAAGTAAATTTTCTATTCTGTATAATAGTATCTGATGGTCAATAGTGTCAAAAGTGACGTAGAGCCTTCATATATTTTCTATGACAATCCTGCCAGAATAAACGAGATTCTACCGTTTTGGTCGAGCGCCATATTCTTTCAAAATTTCGCGACGATTGTTTTAGAGTACAGGTTTCTGAGTTGAACCATGGAGTCTCTGCTATTTGATAACCTTCTGTTTTAGGGGAGCAATCGAATCAAGAGTAACTCTCAGCGAATCCACTGCACTATCAACAAACGGATCTAGCTGAGAGGGACTAAAACTATCATAAGAGTTTCCAGCTGGGTTGAAACACAGTACTGAATCAAAAGCAGCTGAAATAGCTTCCTTAAATCTAGCTACAGCACTATCAGATAAACCTCTGGAGAGCTCATTTTTATTAAGCAGAGATAATTCTGGTAGGACAAAGTCGAAAGTAATAAGGAAATGGTCTGATAGAAAAGGATTTTCTAGGAAAACTGTAAGGTTTTGGATTTCAATGCCATAAGCTAAAACAAGATCCAGGGTGTGGTTAAAATGATGAGTAGGTTCGTTTACACCCTGGGTGAAACCAATAGAGTCTAATAATAAGATGAAAGCTGTGCTAAGGCTATCATTATCAACATCCACATGGATATTGAAGTCACTTACAACAATTATTCTATCACTGCTAAGGACTAAATTTGATAAAAATTCTGGAAATTCAGATAGAAATTAAGAATATGGGCCAGGAGGGCGGTAAACTACAACAACTAGAACTGGCTGAAAGGTTCTTGAGACTGGATATGAAAGACTAAGAACAAGGCTTTCAAAAGAAGAAAAATTCAGCTTTGGTCGAGGGTTAACTAGAAGACTAGAATTAAAAATAGCTGCTACTCCACCACCTCGTCCGGTGTCTCGAGGTATATGAGTATTAAAATGACTAGGGGGAGTGGATTCATTTAAACTAACATATTCATCTCAACACAGCCAGTCAAACAAAGTAAATGAATATGCTGATCTGATATCAGATCATTCACTAAAAGAGATTTGGATGCTAAGGACCTAATGTTCAAAAGTCCGCAGTGAATTTTTTGATTTTCTTGCAAAATCGTATTCGTAGTTTTGATTCTAATGAGATTTTGACGATTTATGCCTTTTTTGTCTACGTTTACTACCTATAGTATAACTACAGTTCGATTCAGAATTACAGATATAGTGACTGGGAGACAGACTAAGGGAGGCGCAGAGAAGCGTTTGAGACTGCAGCTCTACCTCCTGGTCTGAACTTTGTGTTGTTGTCAAGGTTTTGGATTAATAACCTCTGCTATGTTTCTAGATAATAGAGCTGCACCGTCCAAAGTGGGATGGATGCCGTCTCTAGCTAGCAGATCAGGTTTTCCCCAAAAAAACTGCCAGTTATCTGTGAAGCCCACATCGTTTGCTGGACACCACCTCGACAGCCAGCGGTTGAGTGATGACATGCGGCTATACATGTCATCACTGGTCTGATTTGGGAGGGGTCCAGAGAACACTACAGAGTCCGACATCGTCTTAGCAAAAGTACACACCGACTCCACATTAACCTTAGTGACTTCCGACTGGCGTAGTCAGGAGTCATTAGTGCCGACATGAATTACGATTGTATCAAATCTACCTTTAGTCTTTGTCAGCAACTTTAAATGAGATGCAATGTCGACGGTCTGGCCCTGGGTATACACCTAACTATGCCCGCTGACTTTGCTAGCTTCACGTTTCAGACTATGGAGTCTCCAATAATCAGAGTTTTATTCTCAGCGGTTGTGTCGCTGAGTGGGGAAAATTTGTTTGAAACGTGTAGTGGTTGGTGGGGAACCGTGTGCTTCGATTTTCAACTATGCTTCCCTCGGACAGTAACCCAGCCACTGCTTCCCGGCTGCTCGGGAGCTACTGGTGGGGAAGCCAAGCTATGTCGGCCCGCACCGGCTACAGGTGGTTGGCTAACTACTGCTGCATACAATGACTCTGACTCAATGGTGTGGAGCCGTCTCTCTAACTCAGACACCCTCGCCTCCAAAGCTAAAAATAAACTACATTTCTTACATGTATCATTATCACTAAAGGAGGACGAGGAGTAACTTAACATCTGACACGTAGAGCAGGAGAGAGCAGGAGAGAGCAGGAGAGGGAGAGACAGAAAAAGAAGCCATTGTAAATAAAGCTAACTGCTAAGCTAGGCTAAGAGTAGGTAGCTAAAATAAACAAAACTGTTAACAGGTTTGTCGATAGAGAGAAAGAGTGCTTTTCGATTACTTCTGTTTGTCTGAACGTACAGTGTGTTGGAAGCAACAGTCATAAGAAACTAGGCAAAATTAACAATTAAGCTTTTAGCTCTAACGATCAGCACTGAGCAACACAGTACAGCGGAGAATAGAACAGGAAATGATGCAATACGCTCACCCGTAGTACATAGTATGTAGCAGCTCCCCTGGTTTAAACCTCCCGGGTCAATATCACCCCAGAGAGCCAAGCCCACCTGCGAGAGAACGAATCAAATGGCCCAAGATGAACGATACTAAGGAATGGCACAAACTAGATGAAGACCTCGATAAAATCCTAGAAGTCCCGCAAGCAGGAACAGCTGAGCGGAAAGCCAATACCCTCACAACAATCACATACAATCTGGCAAGAGAGCAGTTTGGAACAGAAGACAAGAAGATTAAGTCTGCAAAACAGCCAAGCAGAAGGGAGAGACAAATCCATCGCTTGAGGGAAGAAATCAAGGCTCTCAACAAGCAATATAAAAGAGCCCCCGTCGATGAAAGGGAAGGCATCAAGGACTTGACAAGTCAACTACGGGAATGTCTCTGCAGTCTCTGGAGAGCAGAAAGAACCTGGAAACAGAGAAAGGAGAGGGAGAACAGAAGAGCCCAGTTCACTAAAGACCCTTTCAGGTTCACCAGAACACTGCTGGGCGAATCAAAATCTGGAAGTCTGACCAGCCCCAGAGAAGACGTAGAGGCGTTTCTGAGGGAGACCCACAATGACACCTTCAGAAATGAAGCCCTGGATGCCAACCCGAATGTCGGTAGAGCTGAAACACCTGGAAAAGAGCTCAACATCAGCGAACCATCCTGGAACTAAGTCCAAGAGGTGGTGAAGAGGGCCAGAACTGGATCTGCCCCCAGCCCAAGCAGTACACCCTACAAAGTATACAAAAAGTGCCAGATGCTCCTTCGAAGGCTGTGGAAGCTCTTTAGGAGAATCTGGAAAAAGGGTACTATTCCATCATGCTGGAAGAAGGCGGAAGGATGTTTTGTCCCAAAGGAAGAGAACTCCTCAAACATCGACCAGTTCAGAACAATCTCACTCCTTAGTGTAGAAGGCAAAATCTTCTTTTCAGTATTGGCTAAAAGGATGACCTCATATATGACTGAGAACGGATATGTTGACACCTCTATCCAGAAAGGTGGGATTCCAGGCTTCTCTGGATGATCATGCAGCATTGGACCACTACCACATCCCTCTGTATATCAAGGGAATTATCACCAGTTATTTCGGAGGCATCCAACTACGGTTCAAAATAGCCAAGTTTACAACACAGTGGCAAAACTTCAAAAAAGGAATCGTAACTGGGTGCACAATCTCCCCCATCCTCTTCATCATGGGAATGAACCTCATTATTACAGCTGCGGGAAAAGAAGCCAGAGGACCAAGAATGGAATCTGGCATCCGACAACCCCCAATAAGAGGGTTCATGGACGACCTCACTGTGACAACCACAACCCATGTGGAGGCGAGGTGGGTGCTGACAGCTCTTGACCATATGGCAACGTGGGCCAGGTTGAAGTTTAAGCAAGAGTATGGTGATAAAAAAAGGTAAAGTAACAAACCGGTTCAAGCTGCAGATACAGGGTGAGGCCATTCCATCAATAGAGGAGAATCCTATCAAATGCCACAGAAAGTGGTTTGATGATTCTCTCACTGACAGGAACAACATCACCAGCACTGAAAAGCAGACAGAGGAATGGCTGAGGAGGATAGAAAAATCAGGACTTCCGGGGAAATTCAAAGCGTGGCTCTACCAGCCTGGTCTGTTGCTGAGACTCATGTGGCTGTTGACAGTACATGCAATTCCAATGACAACTGTGAAAGAAGTGGAGAGGAAGATAAACAAGCACTTCCGAAGGTGGCTGGGAATCCCTGCACGCTTCACTTCAGTGGGTCTCTACATTAGATCAGTACAGCTCCAACTACCCCTGTCATCGGTGGTGGAGGAATTCAAGGTGGCAAAGTGCAGAGTCGTAATGACTTACAGAGACTCCCAGGATGCAACCAATGGGGGAAGGCAGATGCCAAGGAGAAGAGAGCCATGATTCAGGAGGAAGTACGGAACCTGGAGGAGGAGGGGCGACGATCAAGGGCTGTGGAGCTAGCGTCCCAGGGAGCCTGGACCAAATGGGACCTCCCTAAAAGAAAGATCTTATGGGAGGCTCTATGGAGGCTAGAACCTTTCCGCATCTCTTTCCTGCTGCGATCGGTGTATGACACACTCCAGACTCCAACAAACTTGTACAGATGGGGCATGAGAGAGGACCCACTGTGCAAGCTCTGTGGGAAGAAGGGCACCATGGTGCACATCTTGTCAGGGTGTACAACAGTACTCACCCAGGGAAGATACAGATGGCGCCACGACAAGGTGCTCATGACACTCGCTAACACCCTGGACCAGGAGGGACGCAAGAAACGGCAAACACATGGGAAACCAACCAATTAAGTTTGTGAGGGAGGGAGAAAAGCCATCAACCACAGCAAGATCATCAAGAAACAACATATTACAAAAAGCCCAGTGATGGGACATGAAGGTAGACCTAGGAGGAAGGCTGCAGTTCCCCCAGGTCGTCCAGACAATTCTGATGTGGTTCTGTGGTCTGAGGAGGGGAAAAGATCATCCTGATTGAATTTACAGTCCCATGGGAGGAAAATTGTGACCAAGCCTTTGAAAGAAAGAATGCCAAATACCAGGACCTGTTGCATGACTGCAGGGGGAAAGGGTGGCAGGCATGGCTGTTTCCAGTCGAGGTTGGCTGTAGAGCATTCCCTGTGTGGACAATGTTCACAGCCATTGGAGTGACAGGAAAGGAGAGGGAGGTAGCAGCTCGCAGGATGGGGGAGGCAGCAGAAAGAGCCTCTTGCTGGTTTTGGAGCAGGAGAGAGGAGCCAAGCTGGAAGCCAGGAGGAGGAGATGGGCAGTGATTTGGCCACCACAGTCGACCCGCCAACTGGAGGATGTTACGGTTCAGGGTCGAAACATCCAATGAAGGTTTGACACCGTCTGACGACATCAAGGCTATATTCACCTGAGGTGAATGAAGGGGAAGCATCTTTGGATGTAATTGTTCTTGTGCCTGGTGAGTGCCTTTGTGCTTTGCTAGTTAGAATAGGCAAAAACCATCACTTACTAAGTTAGAAGTCATTTGTAAGATTAACTTAACTAGATTTAGAAATTACACAGAAACACTGCAGGCAGACACACACGCAGGTAGGGAAAGGTCCATTGGAAGGTGCGATAGGTCGACCAGCCTGACTTTGGAGAAACTTTTTGATTTTATTTCTGAGGTTTTAAATGTATGCATTTATATATCATCCTATAAAGTGTTCAGAACCTTTTTCTATTTAATTGGTTTGGAGTACTATAGGTGGTTGCCTGGGGCAGAGGGACCGTGAGAGAGTTTTCCTGTCTAGATTGTTTGATGGATATTAAAGAAATTAAGAGATTAAAGAAAGCCTGATGGGTTTTTCGATCTCAGACTCCACAAATAAAAATGTTACTATATTGCTAAGGTTAAGCATGGACAGAAGTGATTCTTATGAGGCTAATTAACATCATAATTGTATCATTTTTCTTGTTAGCGAGACTATTGTCTCGAAGGGGGGAATGAAGTGTCTGACGTAACTAGGACAGAGATAATATACTGCTCCTTTAAGTTTATAACGTGTACATCTGGAGAGAATTTGTATCTGAAGGAGATTTAGGAGTCCCCTCAAGTTGAATGTTTACATTGAGGTGTTGTGTAGGAGTATTGCCAAATATGGATGTGTTACATGATGACCCATGATGAAAAACAGATGTCTCTCTTCATTATTTGGCTTCTTGATCCTCCTGGTCAGACGTGACCAGTGACTCTGTTTCTTGCTTAAATAAAATTATACTCTTTGAAATCAAGTCAGTCTCAACGGCGAATTTCTTCATCATCAAACATATCAACAACAAGGAAATCCACATCAACTTCTGAGGGCGTATGTGCCTTGAAGGTGTGGTGGAATCACCGGAAGCTAACTCATTGCTTCCTCGTTATCCCCAACCTTCCGCACCCAACTTACATAGGCAGTGACCTACTCGTCAGGCTGAATGTACAAGTCAACAGCATTAACAACATGCTGTGGTCCCTCAAGACTGTCGGTAACGACGCGGGTCCAGACACTGACAACCCAAAATCAGGACAATCCATTCCTGAGGCATGTTAGGTGGTCAACGAACTTAATGTGGTCATACCTGCCAACACGGCAGAGATGTACATAAGATTGAACATCCAACCAGGGCAACGCCGCCCTCACTCACAGTTGATCTTTCAACCATCGCTTCTATTTGTCAATCTTGGGCTTTCCATTCAAGCCACTCCCTTGATGGATCTTCGCTCCAGATCCACACACCTGCTGGTACAAAACAAAACCAGGCAGGACATCCTGATCCCTAAATCCACCCCACTGGGCTGGTTGATCAGTACAGAATTCCATGACTTACAGTTGAGAATTCCAGGGATAGGGGATATACCTCTACAGGTGCTTTCAGGCAACGAAAATGTACATGTGGTGCATACAGCACCATCAGAGATTATAACACTCTTCCCTGCTGTGACTCTAACCCAAGAAGCGGTTTGTCGAGTCGATTTCAGTGACTGCACACAAATGGTTCTGCAAACAGCCCATGTCATGTCAGTCAATTCATACCCCAATCAACATACACTATGCTCTAAGACAGAGCCTCCAGACTCTACTTCAGGCGCACCTGCAGCAGATCCTGCTGTCACTTTCTCAGACCCCAACTCGATCCAAGCGGGGACCCTTCTATTTGTACCATGACCTTGTTCCTTTCAGATTCTTCTAAACATCCAATTTCAGCTGAAGATCGTGCTGCTAGCACATCTTTACGCTTCCTTTTCCGTGCCTCTCTTAAGGTCGTCAAGGACCTCTTTGTACTTGCCTCTGACCCACTCGCTGCACCTGTGTTTGTTGTGCCTCAGAGCCGCAGGGGGTTGATGCTAACTCAGGCCCATGACTCCCCTTGCACAGGACACAGAGACATAAAGGCAACCCTAAAGTCTCTACAGGTAGCCCCCTTTTTATTGGGCCAGGCCCTAGGTTATCACAGAGAAACTTTCACCTGTCGTGTACCAGATCAAGGTCACCAAAGGACCAACAAAGCCTACCCTCAAATGGATACACTGCAACCAGATCAAGTTACACAAAAACCCCATGGAACTAGCGGGGGACTCCAATGTCCCAGTTAGGTCATAAATCTAGGAAGTATAAAAGAAAGTAAAGTTACACTTTACTTCGTAGAATAGTTCAGAAAAAACTTAGATTTTTTGTTTTTGTTGTTGTTTTGCTCTTTCTCTCTTCATCTTTTGCCTGTCTCGACTGCCATATTGTTTCAAATTGCAGACTGCCAGGTCTCTGTCCACCAACCAGACTTTAACATAATTTGGCTAACTACCATAGTAACCATCTGTGTTTCCTCTGTTAACTCGATCATTATAGCCACTGTCGGACTACACTTCGGTGACTTAGATTGGGAAAATCACAATATTCTGATCAAAATAAACGGACAACATCTGTTCCAAAATAATTTAACAACCATTAAAAGATACACTCTAAATAGTCAAAGCAGCTTAGCCTTAAATAAAATTACTCAAAACCATCGAGTCACTTCTGTCGATCGTACAGGTTGATTACGCTCACACACAACTTGTAAACGACACGTTACACGAGATTGAATCATCAGTGAAGAGCTTACTATATGTAATGTTTCACCATACCGCGCTCAAATTCTTTTGTTAGTTTGTGAGAAACCATCACACCAATTAAGACAGACAACCATACACGTTTCATATAACACTAGGAACATCAAATTAGATATATGTATGACACGACTCTCTTTCCAACACCTGCTAACGAGGCTGCTCGATCAACTTCACTTGGATTGACCTGATTAATTCTCTCTTTGGCGAATTAACTTGCCAAGCGGGGGATATGTAGCCGTTATCAGCAGCCACGTTTTACGACCTCTCTTCCTGCAGGACTCAGGACTGTGGATTAACATGTTGTTTACTCTTACCAAGGAACAAAGGAACTGATCAATGATTTAAGTCTCCCTCACAGACAGGATATTATGAACTTTTACAACACCTGGAATAAACAATCGAGCGGAAACAGAACACTCTGCTATTTACGAATTGACACCAAAGACATGAACTGTGACCGAAACCAGTCTCTGCAAAGTCGTAAAATTGACCATCTGTTGAAAGACTGCTGAAGAACTGAATTAAACCACAGCTTTCAATTCTGCATCAAATTAACATTTATGTCTTTCTTCATCTAGATATTTGTAATTGTCACATTGAATGTATTGTAATCATCTTTTTAAACTCAAAATCTAATCTTCAGAACAGCAATAAGAATTATATGAGTTTTAATAGGAATTTGACGTGGAGCGCTATTGCCATCCAGTGTTAGAATATCCATGAATACGTAACCTTCATAATTATACATTTAGATGTGTTATAAAGCATACTCTTTGATATTAGCTATAGAAGGTGTTACTTAAAGACACCAATTTCTTTTCCTACTTTATTTATTTATTTACTTTTATTAATATGTCTTACTAAGAATGTTGACTGTATAACATGTTTTTGTTCACCTACAGGCTGGGATTAACTGAGGATGTTCCCAGATGGTGTGATTTTCATCTCAACATGAATCTGATAGAAATGCTTGTCTAAATATATGACGTGAACCTACATCAACGTGGATCTGATAGAAATAATATCGAAATGAATGTATGGTGACGTATATATGTTTACATTCTTATTCTTAATCTTATTGAGTAAACTCGGTTTAGTTTAAACAATTGTCCTCCGGTCAGAATGGGAGTCACCCGTGGGCGGCACCCCTCTTTGCCAGCAGACTCCCCTACTCCCATCCAGCTGATAAGAGTTCACACTGAGCTCAGATCTTTAGTTTTAGTTTGGATTTTAGTTCTGTTTTGGTTTGTGAAGTTTAGAGCTTCAGCTCTTGCTCTCTTCTCTTCGGACTTAGGTCCAAATCACTTCTTTTAAGTTTGTGCCGTAGAGACGAGTCTCTGCCGAACTTTCTTTTTCACGCACAATTTTTGGAACATCAATTCTTTCTGGCTCAAGCAAGGTTTTTGAACTTTCTTCTCCAAAGTCTTTGCTCTTCAATTTTGAACGCCAATTCCTTAGTTTGGATTCATCAAGATGGCCATCCGGTTAATCTGAATTGGAAATCGACGTATCAAAAGACTCTTTCATATTTTTTCCTGTTCGATTCTCTTGGAGCTTCTGAGACAACGGCTGAACCGACGTACAATCTCCATCCCGGCTGCATACTCCGACCAAGTTGTTAAGGCATCTAATCTGTTTCTGAAAAGAACCGCTTGCCAGAGACTGAAACGCGGGACCAGCCAGCGGAGTTCAATTGAACACATCTCACAGTAAGACTGCTGGTGGCAAGGGTTGTTGGAAGATTAAGTCATGAGTCGTGTCTATTCAGAGCCCTCCTTTAAATCCAAATAGAATCCCAAAATTCCTTTATCAACGTTTTCTTTTTGACCATTTTCTGATCAAGTCATTCAAACAATACCGCGTCTTATCTCATTACTAAATGTATAATGTCACTATACATTATAATTGCATTATCCTGATCATAATAATCATATTCTTTATCTGTTTCATCTATACATTATTGTTTACCCCTTTTATATTAAATTTTACACATAAAATTCAGGACTTTGTCTGTGTGTTTTCTTAACATTTCCAGAACTTACTTCTTTCAAGATATGAAACTGACTGATTAATTAATTAACTTATACCATTAAAGTTATTTTCTTCCTTTGACAGGAAGTGGTGCCCCTTCTTTTAATCCGAGGTTAAATAAAGATATAACATCTTAATAATTTAATTACGCTACACAAAGCATACAGCATATAGTGGAGAATGACCCTCTGTCTTTTGGAACATTTTCACACTTTTTAACACAATTTTTTGATGTTTTGATAAAAGTGTTTCAATTGTAAAAGGTTTGGCAAATTGAGAGTGGGGCCTTAAGTGACTTGTGGGCAAAATCTCTTAGAAGAGATCTAGGAAGTTGATTTTTGTTTTGGTGACAGTTCCCAATCTCACGAACAACTGGTGAAAATTTGGGGGTCAAATACAAGTGTATGAAAAAGGGATTTAAAATTTGAGTCTACGGAGAGGGGGGGGGGAGAGGGGGCATTGAATCAATAGTGAACTAAAAGTTACCAGGTGCGCGCCCTCGGCCTTTAAACCGACTGCACGATTGCGCATGTCAGCAGTACACTGGCAGACCATAGCATAATGGCCTTTTTGAATGGGTTTTTGCTTAGATTCCTGGAATGGGATCTTTGGTTAACACAGATTTAAGATGTGTTTTTTCAACCAACCTTAAAAAACATCAGTAAATACCCCCTGAAAGATCTAATAAAGAGGTCGCTCACAAGTGACAATTATCAATACGTCATTATTTGACGTCAGTGTCATGCGCCCGTTTGTAGTTCTTATCGCTGGCCGTTTACTTTATTGATTTCATTTTCTGGTATTAATCTAATCCGTCAGGATTATTGATAACACTTTATATTAAGGTACAACTATTCACCATTAATACGTTGCTTATTAGCATGCAAATTAGTAACATATTGGCTCTTAATTAGTCATTATTAAGTACTTATTAATGCCTTATTCTGCATGGCCTTATTATACAACCAGTAAGCCATTAACTAAGAGTTTTCCCTCAATAACCTCAGAATTATTGCTAATTAGTAGTAAGTAAGGAAGTTGTTGTATATGAATTACGATCTCAATAAGCTTTGCTTAGTATGGACTTTATAAGGTGGTAGTACCACAAGAATAGTTATTCTCCCTTAATAACACTTAATGAATATGGTCTGTTCTTACATAACAAAACACAAAACTACAAGTGTTAATAGTGTCCAAATAACTCTAAATTAAGTCTTTGTTACTTAGAATATGTTCGCCATACTAAAGTGACATCTTGATCATTACTAATTCACTAGTAGTTGAACACTTACTAACCAACACATGTTTCCTAATCTAAAGTTGCCTCCTTTTCACACTTAGTTAATATATTATAGCACATAACTACTGCAATGAACAAGTGATGGGTTACACCTTTGAAAAAAAAAAAAAAAGGATCTATCTATAGGTTCCCTCTCATACAGTGGTAGAATAACAAAGACAGCACAAGTACAAATGCCTCATTTATTAAACCACTGGTTCAGGTTTTCCCAAGGCTGACAACAAATACTGCCTGAACTTGCTGTGTAGTTTAACTTACAGGTAATGGGGTCTGCCTGAAAATTCAAACACTGACAAGTATCAGTGTATATAAACATGTCATATAATATGGTATCAAATGTATAAGCAGGTCATAGGTACTCTATTGTTGAAAATCTGTGTGATCCTTTAACCAAAATCTGCCTGCTTACAAAAAACAGCACAATATAAAATACTGCACAATATTAAGTACAAAAATACAAAACATTGCACAATCTAAAAAATATAAAACCTGCACAGCTCAACATGAACTTGGTCTTTATCAGCTAAACTACACTTGTCAAAGCTTAGAACAAATGTGCTGAACTGTACAAATATTGGACTTTCACAGCCTAAGCTTGCTCTATAATTACTGCATCAGGTGATTTATTTCCCCTGTGCACTAACAAAATCTGCACAGGTTAATATTTCACATTTCCAATACAATACAACAGATTTTTAACTGAACAAAGCACCTCACTTAAGTCTTAATATTTCATCAACAAGGGGAGGAGTTGGCCTTTGGCCTTTGGCCTTCATGTCCTCTATAATGCTCTTCTTCTCAGGGGTAATGTGGGTTGCACACCTCTTGGCAAAGGACTGCAGGGTCTCAGTTGCAGGATCATACTTCAGGGTCTTGAAGGTTTCAGGATCCACAATGTTAAGCTCTGCAATTGCAGCAGTCATCTTGATGGTTCCCCGGTCCACGCCATTGATTCTGAAGGCTTCAGTCATGGTGCAGACTTTGCTGAAGCTTTTCAAGACTTTTTTATATCTGCTGATAACCTCAGCTGGCCCTTTCACTGAAAAATATATAAAACAGAAGAACATGAGAAATGAGCACAAACAACAGCTTAAGGTCAGCTGAAATTGTTCAAACTGGTCACTTCTCTTTTGATAAAAGTATGAAGCATATTCTAGGAATGGGACCATCTGCTCATCTCCTGATATGATTCCACCATAGACTGTAAATATTACTGGACGAACCCTGACCCGTCTGTAACATAGGCAGAAAATGAGTCCAATCGACGGCCGCATCCATATTGGATTTGCAGTCTCAACCTAACTTCGGATCAACCTAGCGACAGCAGTAAGGCGGGACCGGCGGAACTTAACTCCGCCCATTCAGCTCGACGTTAGCGGTCCACTTCACAACATAGCTAACAGCTAGGCTGCTATCATCAACTATTCCTGCTCATCCTGAGAAAACTCTACAAACAATAAGTTAACATTTAACTTTTCTACAACAGTTAAAACGAATTATATTCAACACAAATATTTAATTAAAGTCTTAAAACTACACTTTTTTAAATATACAATCATTGTTATTAGTTATTTGTCAGAGCAGTTAGACTTTGTCAGTGTTAGCAGAGCAATACATTAACAAAGTTTTATCCATAAACTGTAAATAAATATGAGACATCCAGAAGAAATCAATATTACAAAGCATACAGTTCATGTTACTGTTCTGACAAAAAGAGGAATGTCTGTGTCTTATAGTTACTGATGTCAACAGCGATGACAGTGAATATGACAATTGAAAAATAATTATTTAGTATTTATTATAAGACATTTGTTTTCTATTGAACCCTGTGAAGTCATGGAGTCTGTGGACAGTGTCAGCTTCACACCAAAAACTTTAAGTATTAGAAAAAATAATGTTTAAGACTGGCATCTATTATTAGGAGTTGCAGCTACCTTGTTCAATATTATTCCTGCAGATGTGGCTAATAACAAAAAAACAGCCTGAGCTGTCACATGTAGGTAACTGTACATTTTGTCTTGTCTGAGGCATTAATTGAACACCTTTGTATTTCTCCTATAGACACAGTGTGGATTATTGGTGACTTGTCCGTCGAGGTGCCCAGAGAGCTGCAGAGACAGAGGAAGAAACCTGAGCCTCAACAACATCTGTATTTGTTGGTTCTTCTGAGGTGGACTTCAGTTGCTTCTCTTCAACAACTCGCTGCGGGGGAGGTCTCCCCCGGATGGCCTGAGTGATGTCACCCACAGGCTGAGAGCTGAGACGGGTTTTAAACCTCTTGACAAACCGTTACACCGCGCCCACCTGTCAAGCTGGTCAGCTACACGCCTTATTGTGAATAACTCTTATCCTTCATCAAATCAAAACTGATGAGTCATCAAAACATTCACCCCCCCCCCCCGTACAGTGTGTGTCCATCGAGACATGAGCTAATCACACCTATTTGTTTGTTTTGTACCAAGCTGTAAAAATGTTAATCTCTGCTATAAAAACAGACTTTTTTTAATGTTGTTTTTCAGATTAAATAAATATTTCTATATAAATGCACTCCTTTATGTCTACTTATACATTTCAGATTAATGCTCAACTCAATAGCTTAGGGAAGGAAGTCTACTTTTACACAACTTCTTATTCTTTTGATAAATACTAATGTAGTTCATTTCTGAAAGTGGGATGGAACAGAGTCATTGCAAAAATTTGCCCTTAAACACAGCCCCATTCTTAAATCAAGACACATGGAGAGTAAATAAGATCAATAACTTGTGAATAAAAACACAGTTAAAAATGATGTAGTCTTCCCTGATCAATATCACATAATATCAACTTCTCCCATCTAAACTGGACAAAGGGTTTTAAAATGGGAAGAAAATGGTTTGATTGCAAGTTGTTTGGAGGAGATCTAGTTTTATTTGAACAGCATGAATACAGTCTTCCAAGGTGCAAACCCTCCTCCTCCTCCTGAAGCCTGTGGAGCTCCTTCATGTACTGCTGTCTTATCTGCTGGCCATCTTCTCTCACCAGAACTTCGACTGTTGAAAAGTCATTCAGAAGAAGCTCGAGCATGTGACATGGATCCAGGAGAACGTGGACTTTTAGTGAGGGGTCTTCAGGATGACAAAGAAAGAGAGAAAATATCAGTTATTCATTAAATCATTTTGTTTGTTCTCATCTATTTTTCTGTATTCATCTGTGTGTAAGAGCACATTTATAAATTCAACAGTGTACTACCCAGACAACAAAGGTACAGTATTCAGGTAATCAATATCTATTCAAAGTTAAGAAGATAAACCTTATTGTAATCATGCTGTTTTCAGCTCTCTCACTTGCACAATGATATTCCACATCAAATTGTCTCAGATTTTGTGTGAGGAAAAATTCAGCAATTTATTGTGGATAGTACTTCATCTTAACATGAAACAAATATAATCTGAATTATTTAAATCATTAACAGGTCCCAACTCTCTGTGCTTTAGTACAGAACATACAGTAACTCATTTATTATTAACTCAGTACATGGCTGTATTCTTCAAACTATTTCTTATACTTTATATCTATGTGCTTTATATCTTATTTTCATTCCATATGTTATTTATATTTCTACAGCTATATTCTGTGTATGAGTTCAGTGAAAATTAATATGGTTATTAATATAGTTCTTAATGGTTACAGATGCTCTTACAAAGTGAAGTTTTTTTATTTGTTAACAGTTTACTCAAATCTTAAGACACTACATCAACCATGTAACTTTAATGTCATCCTCTATAACCTACACAGCACATTAGGTTCAGTTGAGTTCAGTTTATGTTACTGACGGATAATTACTACACAAAGTTTGTTTTTTAATGTCCACATTTACGTGGAGTATAACATTCATCATAACGTCAGATAACCACCGAGCTGAACCTTTAGCTTCTAACATCACACAAACCCATTATTTTCAACAACAACATCTTCACAACAAACATTTCTAAACCATTGACCGTAAATAATGTAAATAATGAGCTACACAGTTAGCCGACTGGTTTACAAGCTAACGCTAAACAAGCTAGGTCCGTAAATATAAACACATGAGTAAGCAGTAAATATAACACTACTATATCACTTACCGAAAAAAACTGAAGCATCAACTTGTTGGATGGTCTGTTAACCGCACAGCAAGCCATGTATGTTGTCAGGTATGTGTTAAACAAACTCTCCAAACGAAGTAAAAAAGAGGAGAAATCAGACGGATCAAGCTGCTAGCCTCCTGACCTGCTGACCTGACAGACAGATGCAGCGCGCAGAGCTGTCAATCAAATCTGACACAACCAAATATGGGCATAGCCGTTTTCCTTAATAGAATAAAATCCAATGAGTTATAAAAAAATTCACCCCCCCCACAGTGTGAGGAGAAGGGGCCGTCAACTTCTCAGATATATCTCGTTTTTTGAACCAGGCTGTAAACATGTTGATTCCTGTGGTAAAAACTGGCTTTTTTGGCTGTGGGCTTATGGCACTTCCGGCGCTTCTGCAGCCAGCCTCAAGCGGAACCTCGAGGAACTGCAGTTTTTTGTACTTCCGCATAGGCTTCATTTTTCGAGACCGGAGGTTGCCCCTTGGATTCCACGCACATTATGTGGTTCAGAATTCAATACATAAATGATACTCAGTAAGATCTGTTGAGTTGGTAAGTCTTACAGTTCAGAATTATGTTTACTTCTGAGAGACAAATCTTTCAAGCAATACATTTGATGTTGAATAATAATTAGTGTGAATGCTGCAAAATAAAATGGAGCTTCATTCTTGATGAAAGCCACATTTTTGACTTTAGACATTTAATTTTTATTTATCATCAAATTCCTAGTATATTCAAAATCTAGAACTGAAGATCTGTATTTTTGCCTCATAATTACAGAACATATTTTTAACAGCTCTTCCAATGCTTTTATTAATAATTACTTTTCATGACCACTTGTTAACAGGGCAGGTGGTTATGCAAGTTATGCTATTCTTACCTCTCACATGAGCTTTTCCAGGCACAGCCACAGTTGCAGATGCAGGTGGCTGTGTCCAACGTGTCTTCCATCTTTGGATGACAACATCACTGTCCGAGGACTCACTGATGTTTGGAGAAGATGGGGGGATGACGTCATCTTCATCCATGTTGCCATCGTCATTCTCGTCGTCATCCTCCAAAGTAAATACTTTTGGTTGAGCTTTGATCAAATAGAGGATAGATGAGACAAAGATCAGAGTATTATGAAGATATATCACACCTTTCATTACAATTACATTACATTTTGCAGATACAAGTTGCTCCCAAATCACTCACATGATTTCTTCTTTCCCATGATTTGCTCATGCAAGAAATTGCGCTCTTCCTCAAGATCTTTTATTATTTTTTCTTGCCATTGGATCCTGGCTTCTAGGAACTCCACTTTGGAGATTGATCCTTAAAAACACAAATGAGAGCAGGATACAAAAAAGATTATGATTTGACAGTATTGAGTGAGTGAGTGAGTGAGTGAGTGTGTGAGTGAGAGAGAGAGAGAGAGAAAGAGAGACATGCATGCAACAAAGGGAGTGGACCAGATATGGTCTGATGACTTAACTTGATTTGTAAGCACATGTAGACTGACAAAATCTGCCAACAACTTTAATCTCAGGCAGAAAAATCACTAGCAAGAAATGAAACTCTGTAATTTTAGACAACAAAGATACACTGCTAGAAAATGAGAAATCATTACCTGACCCAATGCTGCTTATGCTGCTGCAACTTGGAGCAGAGCTTCCTTTATCTTCAGGACCTACAGTATGGCATAGGTACAACAAAATCAACATATGAATAGAGGACTTTAAATGTTTAAACACATTTGGTATAACTGCCGGTCAGTAAAAAGTCCACAATTCATACTGACGTCCACAACAAGCTTTAATCTTCACAGTTTTTAGCCTTCAGCTAAAATCACTTAATGACTCACATGTCAAAAGGTAAATTAAACGTTACAATGTAAAACAATATTTACCGTGTTCGCCTGCTGACCAACGGATATGAATAAATAAACGGGATAATAAAGTTCTCTGCAGAACCCGCGATTTCGCTCTCTCTCAAAGTCCGTGGTGCTGCACGCAGCCTAGCTTTCCGGTCAATAACGTCATGTGACATTCAAAGAAACTTTATCGACACGACAACATAACAAACAAAAATAAAAAAACATCTTGACTAATAAATTATTGAATTAACAGTATAACCTGCTTTTTAAGATTGCATTTAAAGCAAAACAAATAAGCAATCATATTAAATAAAAGTCAAGCTTTTTAACTTCATATGTTGCTATGGCAACCTATTTAACTCAAGCAGCGCCAGCTACATTTGGACAAGCTAATTATTTAAGTATAAAAGTTACTTGAAAGTTGACAGAAAATTTTACCATCCAGATCATTTTTGGTCACCTCTGTCATCGAGTCATCTTTAGGGACTTTTAGGGACATTGTCTTCTTGGCTTTAGGCTGTAAAAATATAAATAAATTCATGTCACTATAACCGGCAAAACGTAACTTAAATAATCAACACAAGATTCAAAAGCTCTTCTTGTTCCAATGACTGCATAGTGCATGATTTATTTTTCATGACAAAGTGTGGTTCATACTAAAGCATTACATATGCACCTACATTCACATTTTATGTTAATGTTACTGTTTCTTTTCTACTATTCACCCAGGACACGCACTCAGCTAGCTTAACGTTACATTAGCTAATTAGCCTACACACTGCAGATAAATAGGAGGGTTTACTACTCTTTAACAATGTAAACGGCCCGGGACGGGTGTTATGATGTGCTTACAAGCTCAGTGGGAGTTTCAATTAACAGGCTAGCGCTTAACTTACCATATTTGTTCCCTCTTCACTCTCCAAGCGGTGAACAAAACAGCAAATAGCCACCTTCTCCGGATCTTTGACGTGACTGGTGGCTCCCTTTGGATGATTGGATGAGGATGTCACATGACATGATTGGTCGATTGTTATTTCAATCATTACTCTACAAAGTGGGTCACTTTGCACCATTTTTTGATGCTGGACTGCCAGGTTGTTTACACGGAACCGTTTAGACATAAAAGAAGAAAGGTGCGCGGGGCAATATTATGAGCTTTGACTCTGACATTATTCCATAGGTATAGGTTTAACAAATATGTTGTTTGGTTACAAGTTTTTGAGTCGAATACATTTTAGACAGTGCCCCAAGGAAAACTACAAGTTCACCAGATGGTTAATGAAAGAAGGCCTTCTTCGAAAATGGATGAAATGCCCCTCTTGCTCTCATGTTATGAAGTTGAAACGGCCCTATGGCAAAAAGGAGCCAGCATGGTGAGTAGAACAACTACATGTACCTTACTTATTAATTTTCTATGTGTGTGTAAGCATATTGGAGTGTGCAGCATGCAACCATCCAATTATATCTGCTGGAATTCAGTGTCAAATCCTATATTTTACGACATTTTTTTTTAATACAGAAACTATGAGTGGTGTACACACAAAATATGCTAAGTCACATCTAGAGAGTCACAATACAAATCACACACAGCTGCAAATTTTGATTTTTAAGTAAGCTACTGTTTATTTTGTAGAGATAGGGGCGTTAATGTTTCCACAAAGTTCTACATGTATACAAAATCTGAAATGAGAAATGCCTTTTTAACAATTTTAGATCACATCCCTGGTCATATTGTTCACCTATTTAACAATAAATGCCACCAATCAGCTTGACTTTAAACTTGTACATGCACAGGCATTAATTGATTGATATCACCCTTTTCATGCTGCCTGGCACAAAAGCACAAGTGGTGACAAGTAGAGTAGAGTAGACACAGCTAAATTTACTCAAATGTCTAATCCAATTTAAGGTGTAACAGTTGTAGATATTACTTGTCAAGTGGGCCTAGAAATGGGACTCTTCTGTTGTGCTTTGAGGTTGCATGGGGGGAGGGAATCACAAGGACTACTAAGAGTACAAGTGCACCTTGTTCAATCCCAATCTTAGCTGTTTCAACACCTATACGTAAACATCTATGTCCCCCTCTTCATCTTCATTTATGTTACATTTTTATTTAGTGAAATCAGCACAGTATTATAGGTTTTTATTTTGTAACATTAACCTTTGGATTTAATCATCAGGATATGCAGAGATTCCTGTCACAAAGGGAAAACGGTGTCAAGGTCCATCCGAAGTGGCTCCATGTTTGAGAATTCTCACATTCGACTGCATACGTGGATGCATTACATCTACAGGTGCGTGGTTTTACATTGTATAATAACAAAAGCCATCAAAGACAAAGTCTAACTCGGACCAAAATGTTTTCTTTGAATGTTCTCACTATACTGTTGGTTGGGCTGGGTCCTATAAGAGCCAATGCTTACGAGACATGAGTTTATACAGTATATGGGAAGAATTCTGAATATTGTTTGAATTTATATGTTTGTATGTGTAATTGTATAAGTACTGGGTTGCGAAGAGTCCAGTGTAGTACAAAAGTCTTGTGGATTTTTAGGTTTTAGTTGGTTCCCGGAAATTGTCTCAAAAGAACTTAATTCATTGGAGAAAAAAAAAACCCACACAAGTTCAAAAGAACTTAACTTTTCTAAACAGACACTTCACTGTGCTAATTTACTCAGCAACCAATTTTTCAGTTGTTTCTTAAAACTCTTCAAAGATACAGCAGATTTAATTTGTTTTGGGATTTATTCCATTCCTCACCTCATACAGGGCATGTTCTTCCCCCTACTTTGCTTTTGAGGTTATTTGTTGTTTAAGGTTAAATACACTCTTGTATTCAGGCTATGAGTATCTGCTGTGTCTGCAAATGGGACTGCAAATGAGAAATTATGGTTATAATTATGGTTATAAAAAGACCAATGACAACTTAAGAAATTGGTTTTAAACCCCCACTTCTAAATTGTGTCATAAATATTTATCTGGTTGATCTATTACAGATTCGCCCAAGGCCTTCGACTGAGACAAGTGGGCATGCTGCAGGAAGGAATTACTCAGAGTTCTGCAACTCTGAGTAAACTTGCAGGCAAGCTGCGGAGAGTTTGCAAATCGGGAATGAAAAGAATGAGAAGAAGAGGCAAGCAGACTGTTGGACAAAGAGCAGAGATTGTTATGATAGATGAAAGCAAATTTGGCCAAAAAAGAAAGGTATGAAAGTTACTTAAACACTTATGAGTATTACTTTGATGCCAAATACATGATTTTGTGTCTAAAATCGTGTATTTGATGTTGGTTAAGTCTGTGCTAAACTCAGCTACTGAAAGTAGAGACAATACATGCATACATACATTTAAAATCTGTTTTTGCCTGAGGTGCTTGGAGGTGTAGCTCCTGTGTGTCGAGAAGTAACTACTGCATTATGGAATAAGATACATTGTAGTTCATAGATGCAATAGAGGGGAATGTCGGTTTTAAGAAACCACATTATTCCTACACCCCAGAACAGTTCAATATTTGTAAACATGCACCACTACTCCAAAGCTAGAGAGAACTTTTGAATTTTTGACTTTTGATCTATTCTCTCCCATTTCCCACCGTTATTGCAGAATCATTGTATTGTGAGTGCCATTGTCCTCATTTTGAAATATTTGCTCTTGTGAATTTCAGTACAACAGAGGACGGGCAAGCAACAGGAGTTCCTGGGTGTTCGGAATGCTAGGGATTAAGGATGACAGGAGGAGACCCATTCTTAAGATTGTGCATCACCGTTTATCCAGGCATCTCTTGCCTCTAATAAAGAAGCACGTTCCTCGTGGAAGCTCAATCATTTCTGATGGGTGGAGGTCTTACCGCCGTCTTCAGATGAAGGTTACGATCACCTGACTGTCAACCATCAAGATTTTTTTGTCGACCCTGTTACAGGTGCACATACACAAAACCTGGAGAGATTTTGGGGTATTTGCAAGTCAACTATCTGGAGACAAAGAGGGAACCGCACACAAAAACTGTTGAGGGATCACTTAGATGTAATTGAGTGGACTTATTGGCGTGGAAACCATCACAGTAACGGAACACTTGGAATGCTTTTGCATGACATTAGGAAAAAATATCCAGTATGAAACCTGTCTGAAATGTAGATGCAGATATCAAGTTGATATTTATCCTACCAGTCAAAGGTTTTGACACACTAAATGTACTGTTACCTCCTAGAAAAAGATTATTATCATGGACATGAAGGCCGAAGGCCAACTCCTTCCCTTGTTAAAGTATTAAAATGCAAGTGAGCTTCTTTGTTCAGTTAAAATTCTGTTATATTGTATTTGAAAAGTGAAATATGTGTGCACAGGGGAAATAAATCACCTGATGCAGTAATTATAGAGCAAGTTTAGGCTGTGAAAGTGCAATGTTTGTACAGTTCAGGCAGATTTTCAACAATAGAGTACCTATGACCTGCTTATACATTTGATACCATATTATATGACATGTTTATATACACTGATACTTGTCAGTGTTTGAATTTTCAGGCAGACCCCATTACCTGTAAGTTAAACTACACAGCAAGTTCAGGCAGTATTTGTTGTCAGCCTTGGGAAAACCTGAACCAGTGGTTTAATAAATGAGGTATTTGTACTTGTGCTGTCTTTGTTATTCTACCACTGAGTGAGAGGGAACCTATAGATAGATAGATCCATTTTTTTCAAAGGTGTAACCCATCACTTGTTCATTGCAGTAGTTATGTGCTATAATAAAGTCCATACTAAGCAAAGCTTATTGAGATCGTAATTCATATACAACAACTTCCTTACTACTAATAAGCAATAATTCTGAGGTTATTGAGGGAAAACTCTTAGTTAATGGCTTACTGGTTGTATAATAAGGCCATGCAGAATAAGGCATTAATAAGTACTTAATAATGACTAATTAAGAGCCAATATGTTACTAATTTGCATGCTAATAAGCAACGTATTAATGGTGAATAGTTGTTCCTTAATATAAAGTGTTACCGGATTATTTTGTTAAATAAAATTATGAAATCATATAAATCACACAAACTGTACAGTATTATCTTTATGTATTGTTACATGTTATAGTTTATAATGTTGCTAATATGCATCGATCTGTTCCAATCGTTTTATCAAATTTGGTTGTAATGAAAGACATCCATAAAAATGTAACAGAAATCATTATTTATTGCATAGGACAGTAGCTTGATGTCTAGGGTCAGATGTAACCCGTTTTAAGAGCCGCGAACCGAACATCCACTTCCTTCCGGTTTGTTGTTGATAGCGTCCATAGCAACCACCATAGCAACAGTAGAAAACGTAATATCCCAACGTTTTTCTAGCGAGACCTCAAAGAATCGTCGTAGAAACAAACAAACTAAAGATCATAAACAAAAACCGAACAAAGATTATGAAGATACAATGTACATTTGTCGCCAGAAAGGTTATCAAGGGCAGCTGTGGCTCAGTTGGTAGAATCGTCGCCTCTCAACCGGAAGGTGTCCTTGGGCAAGGATGTGTCCTTGGGCAAGACACTTAACCCTGAATTGCTCCCACTGCTTCAGTGGTGTATGAATGGGATTAGTTACTTCTGATGGATGATTCTACATAGCATATCACTACCATCAGTGTGTGAAAGGGTGTGAATAGGTGGGTGTGACCTGCGGTGTAAAAGCGCTTTGAGTAGTCGGAAGACTAGTAAAGTGCTATTTAAGCTCAAGTCCATTTACCATCAAAACGACACTTAAGCCTCAAACTATCTTAAAATATTGCATTTTCCACCGAAAATAGAAGGGATGTCCGCCATGGGGAAAACTGGGCAGTCACGTGACCTGAGGTATGCCTATAAAAAAGAATAGGCAAAAGGAAACGTTGGCATGTCACAATTTTAGAGCCCTTATTGTGAAACTAATACGTTTTGCGTTGTGGACCAACGTAGGTATTACACATTTTGACATGAGACTTGGTTGGGGGGGAGGGTCTCCTTATTCAGTTGTATGATGCAGGCTAGGCGTTAGAGGAAGGATGGTATATTGGATTAAAGATTTTTTAGAGATTAACGTTATCTAGCTGTGCAAATTCAGAAAGCATTGAACAGTGTGGAGGATTGGGCTGATAAATGGGGATTTAAAATTTCAGTACCCAAATCAAAGTTTAGGATATTTAGAAATAAGAGACATGTTCCTGATTTAAATATTGGTATATATGGAAATCCACTTGAGAGAGTTAAGGTGTTCAAATGTTTAGGTGTGTGGTTGGATGAAAAGGCAACTTGGAGTCATCACACAGATAAAATGGTCAGTAAATGTGAAAAGATTATCAATGTCCTACGGAGCCTATCTGTATAGTGACTGGGGAACAGAAAGAGGAACCTTGCTAATGATATATCAAGCAATGATAAGGCTAGTATTAGATTGTGGTTGTGTAGTGTTTGGCTCAGCAGCTAAATCTAACCTCATTAAACTAGACCGTGTTCAAGCAAAGGCCATGAGAGTGTGTTGTGGAGCTTTTAGAACAACTCCCATCTCTGCTCTTCAGGTAGAGATGAGAGAGTCACCATTAAGGATTAGAAGCTTGCATTATTGGTTTAAACTAAACCATTACCTCAAACAGGATTTCTCAGCCAAGTGTCTCCTCGAAGATTCCTGGGAGTTTGCAAGAAGAGAGGGAAAGGCTCATTTCTTTAGTGACATCAAAAAACTTGCAAGGGATATTAAATTGGATGCTCGTAGTGTGATGGGATGTGTGTGGGCTCCTGTTCCCTTCTGGTTCCTTCCAGAGCCTCAGGTGGATTTTACACTGCTGGATTTTATCCATGAAGAGGATTCCAGAGTCTCAGGTGATACCATTAACCAATGTGTACAGCAACTAAGTAGGAATCACTTACAGATATTCACTGATGACTCTCTGGATCCAATATCAAGTAAAGCAGGTTTTGTAATTCATGTTGCAAATCAAGAAATCTGTAAAAGCATCCGTATCTCTAATAGAGTGTCTGTATTCACTACTGAACTAAAAGCAATCCTATGGGCTGTGAGCTGGATAGAGGAGAACAAGAGAACAAGCTCTGTCATTTGCTCTGACTCACCAGCAACTTGAGAGGAGATTAAAAATGGGACATCAAGGGCTCGCCCGGATTTGATATGTGAGATATTGTGCTTGTTGTGTAAAATAGAGAGGATGGGAAATAATATTCTCTTTTTATAGGTCCCTGGTCATTCAGGGGTGGATGGAAATGAAATAGTGGATACATTAGCAAAAGAGTCTCTTAAAAAGGAAAATATAGATTTAGACATATTGTTTGGAAGACCAGAATGTTTTAGTATTATTAAAGAATATGTAACTAATGAGTGGCAAAAGGTGTGGAGGGAAGAAGCAAAGGGAAGATCAGATTTTTCTTTGTAAGAATCCGTGCAGGGGGGAGGTTACATGCTGGTAATAACGACGTTGACGTTGTTTGGACCACTGTGGCTGAGCAATTTTTTAAAAATATTATAGGCAAACATCCAGATGGACTATGCTCATGTGGGAACTCAGAAACTGTATCACATCTATTTTGTTTGCTTGTCAGAGGTATAGCAGTGAAAAGAGAAGAAATGTTGGAAGAGTTTTCAGATTTGGGACTTCAGACTTTTTTTGCTGAAATCAGTGTTTTCTTTTAGAAGTGAATTCAAGTAAGTGGGACGGGCTCTATTGTATTTCTTGAGGACCACTGGTCTATATCACAGAATTTAACCCAAGATGAATAAGTTCATTTGAATTACAGAGGAGGGCAGCATTACGCCTTGTAGCGTACAGCCTGCCAGAAATGTATTAGATTGGATAATGTCAGAACCTGATGTAGATTTGGCGCTTTTATCCGCTGTTCAAGATAAGAAAAGTGATGTAAGTTTCTGGGTTGATAAATATCTACATGAGTCAATGGAGTCATTTTTAAAGATATTTACTGATGGATCCAGAAACCCAGAGAGTGGAAAGGCAGGTTTTGGGGTGTATGTGACACAATTAGAAATAAAATGTGTCACCGAGTTAATCATTTTACATCTGTTTTTACAACGGAATTATTAGCAATACATTGGACATTGTACTGTGTCGAAGATGTCAAACCAGATAAAGTAGTGATTTGTTCAGACTCAGCTGCAGCCCTGATGTCCTTAAGAGGAAGGAGATCTACATCTACTTGAATGACTTTGTTTGGAGTTGAAAAACTGAAGTGTGAAGTTCGATTAGTCTGGATTCCTGTGCATTCTGGGGTCATGGGTAATGAAGTTGCAGTCAAGATTGCAAAATCAGCTTTAAATCGAATTAATACAGATGTGAATGTAACTCGACTGAGGCTGGGTCACTGTGGGTTAAACCACTGTTTACACACTATAGGAAAACATCCCAGTGGACTGTGTGAATGTGGAAGTCCTGAAACAGTTATACACATATTATTACAATGTAAAAATGACACCTTACAAAGAAAGGCATTATTTAAAATGTTTAAATGATTGTCTGACGTGGGGATAACTTGTTTTTCAGTTAAAACATTGCTTGGTCAATATGAGAACCACCACTTAATTGCAAAAGCAATTATTAATTTTTACATGCTAAAAAAGTGTTTTTAAGAATCTAAAGTTATGCTTTGTAGAATGACTAGTTCCCGTCTACCTGTAGGGGGCAGTAATACGCCTAGTTGCGTCTAAACTGCCGGAAAAATTACAAGAAGAAGAAGAAGAAGAAGAAGAAGAAGAAGAAGAAGAAGAAAAAAGCAGTAAGCAAGCAGTTGTAGCTTTGCTAATCTTGCAGGTTATCATAGTAATGTCAGAAGACACGTAGCATTGAGTTTTCCTTCTGTGACTCTTGGATGTGTGTCAGATGTCCGGGTTTCAGGATCTTAGAGATTTCAGACGGCGGCTGCTCGCTGCGGTTATCAGAGATATATCAGAAACAACATGTGGATACGACAAAGAAAAGTGCTGGATGTGATTTTAACACCTGAAATCAAGCTGCAGAGAGCAGGTAGGTTTTCTTTCCACTGCTGGAAACGTGTTTCCTGCTCATAGCCTTTAGCTAACGACGCACACAGCACAGTGTTAGCCGCAGCTAGCTCCTGCTAACAACATCATTGACTTTATTTAAAGACTCTTTAGTGGATGTTGTGGAAGGATTATAATTAATGTCTGAAAGAGCTTAAATGACATAAACTTTGAGACACATTTAATGAACTTGTACATAAACAATAGTTGATGTTACTCCAATTCTAAGAATAGGGATGACGGCATCTGCCGGGCCTCACTGTTTTGTTTCCCTCTTTCAGGCCCCACCTCCACAGTGGAGACAGATCTTTACAATCACTGCCCAGATGTGATTTGTGTCGTTCGTGAACAATTCGTTTGAAAAGACCGAATCTTATGGTTGAGCGAACTGAACCGAATCACCGACTGAAAAGAGTAGGTGTCTCCTCTGTCCTCTGTCCTCTCTCCCGTCTCGTGTCTCCCTCTTCTCTCTCCTCTCTCCCGTATCTCTCCTCTCTCTCCTCTCTCCCGTCTCGTGTCTCTCTCCTCTCTCCCGTCTCGTGTCTCTTTCTCCTGTCTCTCTCTCCTCTCGTGTCTCGTGTCTCTCTCTCCTGTCTCCTCTCTCCTCTCTCCTCTGTCCTCTCTCCTCTCGTGTCTCTCTCTCCTCTCTCCCATCTCGTGTCTCTCTCTCCTCTCTCCTGTCTCGTGTCTCTCTCTCCTGTCTGCTCTGTCCTCTGTCCTTTCTCCTCTCTCCCGTCTCGTGTCTCTCTCTCTCCTGTCTGCTCTCTCCCCTGTCCTCTGTCCTTTCTCCTCTCTCCCGTCTCGTGTCTCTCTCTCTAGACTGTAAGTGGCGTGCCAAGTAGAGTGAGTCGCTCCGGCCTCTCCCTCTCCCCTGGTGCTGGAGCCTCTGAGGCATTGGTCAGTGATTGGATTTGTGTCCTGAACTGAGCTTTTTATAGCTGCTGTCAGTTTGCAAACGGCTTATTTATCCAACTTAATTTCACTCAGCTGACTGTTTTAACATCCACTAACAACAGTCTCAATTGGATGGTGTTTCAGTACAGTAGGGTTGGTGATTCACACGTTGACTGAACTGTAGTACTGCAGGAGTCCTGATTCTCTCTCTCCCTCTCAGTCAGTTAGTGATTCATACACTGAGCGTACTAGTACAGTGAACAAGAACCCTTGAACTAAATGTTCGGCTGTGTTTCAGCTTATTAAATTCTGATTCACAGGCAGAGCTGCGGTGAAGTACTGATCGATTCAGTGAACGAAGCTTACAGTCTCTCCGGGAAGTTGTGATGTCGCGATCGCAACAATTAACGCAAATTTAACCAATCCCTGTGAATTCTGGCAATTTGCAATTTTTTCCAATCACTACAACCTTTCTGCAATTTTTTTTATTTTTTTTTATTTAAATTTTTATTCAGAGCAAAATTTAAACATGTTTTGCAGCTAGTCAAAGATACAAACGTTTTTCAGAAAGTAAAGAGATACAATAAAACAGGTATAAGACACAGTTGTCTAAACATTCTTATAAAATGAGGTGGTAATAGTGGTGAGACAAATAAACATTTTGTAAAAGAAAAATCAAAGCTTGGCAAAGCCATTGTGGGTAAAAGTAATATACCGGGATGGGTAAGCGAATAGGATTGTTGTCGTATACATATAAATACATGTACATGTCCCCGCAAACATAGATAAACTTAAACATATACCTACACACATACAAACCCACGCACCCAATCAGGCAAACTGATAAGTCAGTGAAAGAAAGTAAATATACTCTCTCAAAAACGTATACCCAAGTTTACGGTCATAAATCTTCACATACTGAGAAATGCTCAAAACAAAACAAAACAAAAAAAATAAAAATAATATATATATATATATATATATATATATATATATATATAGATAAAAATTGAGAAACTTATAAAAGTGGTCAGATGAATTAAAGTAAAGTCTTAATGAGGGGGGGGGGCGTCTAGGCCTAGCTACTTGCATGTGTTCCTGGACCAGGAAAACTTGTATTGACAACAATAAACTATGTACACTTTAGTACCTCAAAAAAATAAAAAACAAAACGAAAGCTAGTAAACACTTAGGGGGAAGAGGTGTATTAGGTCCATATTTTGAGATTGGTTGTAGTAGGATTTAATGAGGATGTATAAGTGGTCCAAGGTGTCCAACAAGTTTTAAACTTCTGTTGTTCCAGTCGTAAAATAAATGTGAGTTTCTCCATCACAAAAATATTATGGATCATAAATCAGTACATCAATCCAGTTCTCAACCGTGGGGGCGTCTGTTGACATCCATTTTCTGTTGAGAGCTTTCTTGCTTGATATCAGTAGAATATTAAACAAGTATTTTTTGGAAAAGCCCTCAATGCTGTCTGGCTGCAGACCTAGATAGAGCGTTGCAAAATTGAACGGGATCGGCACTTTAAAAAACCTTTTCCATAACGATTTTTAACTTGAATCCAGTAATTCTGGAGCAACGGGCATTGCCAGAATACGTGGTAGTGGTTTGCCTTTTTCTCCCCACAAGACCTCCTACAGGATGTGTTTTTATTAACAAAATTATTTTGTGCAGGCGTTTTAAAGAAACGTATCAAATTTTTCCATCTGAACTCTCTCCAGGACAGGGCAGATGTACTTTTCCATTGTTGTTTGTGGAGTTTCTCCCATACTTCAGCATTTAATGTAAGATTTCCTTCCATTTCTCACTTTTCCTTTACGTAACTTGTGTTGTCCCCATCCAGCTCATTCAGACCATTGTACAACTTAGAGATGTTTCTAAGGCCTGGATCTGAGTCGTAGGCCTTTAAGAAAACCTTCAAAATGGCAGAATTCATATTGACTAAGTCATCCTTTCTTATTAATTTATCAGTATAATGTCTAAGTTGTAGAAACCTGTAAAAGTCTCCGTTTGTTAGGCCATGATGATCTTTAAGCTCCTGAAAACTCTTAAAGCTGCCGTTTATATAGAGATCGCTGAATTTTACCAGGCCGTTATCCGCCCATTTTTTGAATGTTGTGTCAGTCTTATTAGGTATGAAATTGGAATCATAGGCTATCCATCTCAACAGCTTGAATGGTCCCTTGGCTCGATGTACTGTCATCACATGAAACCAGGGTTTAAGAGAAGACTTTATCCAAGGGTTGGCCTCTTTTATGTGTTTAATTAAAGCACTGTCCCCAATAACAGCTTGCAGGGGAATATCACTCGATAACAGGCATTCTATTTCTTTCCACCGTGCTTTATAGGATGGATTACACATCTCAACCAGGGTTTTTAGTTGTGCAGCTCTATAGTAGTTTCTGATATTCAGGAGCGAAAGGCCACCTTTCTCCTTAGGTAACTGGAGGGTCTTGAACCTTACCTGAGGTTTCTTGCCCTGCCAAATAAACCTTGAAATCATTTTGTCAAGTTCTAGGAATTGTCCGTTTGGAGGTTCAGCTGGGATGGTTTGAAACAAATATAGAAGTCTGGGTAAAGTGTTAATTTTAATGGCTTCTACTCTTTGTGCTATACTCAGAAAGGGCAAAAGACCCCACCTCGACAGGTCCGATTTAATTTTGGATATTAAGGGGTCATAATTCAATGGTAAAAGTTTTTCCAAGTTTTTTGGGATGTTCACACCCAAGTGTCTCATTGCTTCAGAGTACTAGTTTATTTTAAATGTCTCTTTAATAGATTGATTAGGGATGTAGTTAAAAGTCAAAACTTTTTGTGAGTATTTAGTTTATAACCAGATAAGGACCCATAATCTGTGAAGGTTGAGATTAATTCGGGGAAGGAGGTATTAGGATGCCCTAAATAAATTAAAATATCATCTGCAAATAACAAAAAAAATTGTTCTCCCTGGCTCATCCTGATTTCGTGTATTTTCTCATTTAGTCTGATCCATTGACTTAAAGGTTCAATGAAGAGCGCAAATAAAAGTGGGGACAGAGGGCATCCTTGCCTGCAACCTCGTTGTAATGCAAAGTTGTTTGATAGGGGACCATTAATTCTTATCTTTGCTGTTGGTCTGTCATATAATGCTTTAATTGTCATAACAAACTTTTCATGGAAATTGAACCCGAACAACACTCTATACAAGAAAGACCAGTCTACAGAGTCAAATGCCTTTTCGGCATCTAATCCTAGCATTACAGCTTCTATATTACTACGCTTTATATGGTTAATTACATGCAGTGTACGTCTGATACTGTCCCGGGTTTGTCTCTGTCTAATAAATCCCGTCTGATCTAAGTTGATGATGTCTGGGAGTATTGTTTCTAGTCTCTTGGCTAGAATAGAGGCGAAGAGTTTGTAGTTCTGGTTTAAGACGCTAATTGGCCTGAAGTTAGAACATTCCAGCCTATCCTTCCCTTCTTTTGGTAATACAGCAATAACAGCCTCGCGCCAGGATGGAGGAATTTCCCCCTCTTCAAGCACCCAGTTGAAGGTCCTTAATAATAGTGGTATTAAAGAATCTTTAAAGGTTTTGTACCACTCTGCACTGAATCCATCAGAACCTGGTGATTTGCATGTTTTGAGTTTTGATATTGCATATTCAAGCTCTTTTGCTGTTACTTTTGCTAACAGGGCTGCATTCTGGTCGTCTGTAATTGTAGGAAGTTTTAGTGAGTTAAGAAGGTTGTCTGTACTCATGTTTCCTTTACTGCATTTTTTGGAGTAGAGGTTTTTATAGTATAATTCAAAACAGCTTTGGATTTCCTGAGTTTTGTGTTTTGCTTTTCGTTATCAGATCTTTAATTTTAAATATAACTCTATCTGCTTGCTGTTTCTTTAGTTTGTAGGCCAAGTATTTGGTAGACTTTTTTACCTACCAATTTCGTAGTATCTTTGTTTCAAAAATACCAATTTCTTCGCAATTACTTGTGAGTGTAGTTCATTTATTTGGTTTTTAACTTCTTTAATTTTGTGAGTAGTGTCCGGTTCAGTATTGTCTTTATTTTTTCTTTCTAGGTCAGTCAATTCTTTTTCCAAGTCAGTCAGTTTTTTTTGTCTGTTTCTTCAGGAGAGATGACTTGGCAATAATTTTACCTCTTATAACTGCTTTATAGGCATCCCAAAGTATAATTGGGGAAACCTCCCCATTGTCATTTTCTTTTAGGTATGTCTGTATATCTCTTAGCATTTCTTGTTTCGTTGGTCCTTTGAGTATGCTTGCATTCAATCGCCACAAAAAACAGTTTGTTCTATTCTTAATGTCTAATTCCATATACACAGGGCTATGGTCAGATAGATCCATCAATCCAATTTTACAATTACTTATTCTACCAATATCTTTATTAAACATAAAAAAAATAATCAATCCTGGAGTAGGATGAGTGTGGGGAGAAGAAAAGAAAATGTAGTCCCTTGATGTAGGATTTAACTCCCTCCAAACATCACAAATTCCCATTTCTTTTAACAACCCTCTCATTTTCCTACTAATTGAATTATTTGGATTACTGTTATTTCCTGAGGCATCTCTCATTGGATTCAGTCGTAGGTTGAAATCACCACCACAAATTATTATACCTTGTGCTTTTGCGATCAATAAATCAAATATATGTTTATAAAACGCCCATTTAGCCCCTGGAGGGGCATATACATTTAGCAGAGTGAGCTCTACACCACCTAATCTTCCAATAACCATATTAAATCTACCTTCTTTGTCTTTGATGTCAAAAAGTTTTTCAAAAGATAATTTTGCAGATATTAGTGTTGCTACACCTCTTCTGCGTCCTGACTTATATGATGATGATGACACCAGGTTGAAGCCCTGTCTGCTAAGTTTAGTATGTTCTTCAAAGTCTAAGTCAAAGTAAACTATTTCTGCTTTTTCTTTTCTCATTTTGTTAAAAATGTTGCTCCTTTTTACGGGATTGAGGACACCTTTTACATTGTAGGTAACTACTCTGACAGGTGTTGTTTGCTCAGCCATGTATTTCTGGATTGCAGTGACAACACAGAACGTACCTTTCCCCCTTTGCTACTCGAACAGACACAAAACAAAAACACAACAGAACAGTAGAACGTTTAAATGTTTCGAATAAGAAAAATGAAACTTCAAGTATTGAGGTCTTATTTATGACCCTAAAGGAGCCGCGATGGATTGACGGCTCAGAGGGATTTTCTACGCTCCGCTCAGGTTGTGGAGAGCCCTCCTCTGTTAGTTCCATACAGTGCTTGCGTCAGAGACCCTTAAAAGAACAGTGTCTTTGACAGGTCCCGGGGAAGCACCCATAAGTTTTTGCATTGCTATTTATTTCACTACATCACAATAGTAAAAAAGACAAGCCCATATACAGGCTAATGAAACTCCTCACACGCCGTGCATGGTCCTGTGTAAAAGTCAATCTTTTCTGAAAGCCTCCAATTTCTTTTTATATCCCATTTGCTGAGTTTCTGTTGGTTTTTCTCCTCCCAATGCCCTAGATGTGTGCCACATTGAAGATTTAATCCTGTCGGACCAACTCGCGGGTGCTTTGAACACAGCCACCGGGAGTCCGCGTCTCGCCATATCCTCAGCTGCGGAGTTGTACACACGCGTCTCCTCCTCATAGAATACTCTCATCCTAGCCGGGAACGGGGTTTGAAATCGAAGTTTCCTCTCTCTAAGGATCCTCCGTCGTATTCCCGACGCTTCTTAAGGACATCTGGGGCATAGTCATGGTCGTGTATCACCCTTCTCTCCTGATGCATAAACCCTTTTTTCTGCCAGGCCATCTTTAAAGTTTCCTCTTTAGTTTTGAAACTTGCAAACTTGACCACTATTGATCTTGGGGTGGACTCTGGTGGCGGTTTTGGTCCCAGGGATTGGTGTGCTCTTTCGATCCTAAGATCTGTGGTGGCAGGAATTTCCAGCTTCTCTCTTAGCAAACCCTCTACGAAAGTGATCATCGATTCCGAGTTATCTTCCGATCCTTCTGTTATGCCGTGCAGTCTAATGTTGTCCTGTCTGGCACGACCCTCTTGGTCCGAGAGTCTGGCCTCCAGATTCTCTTGTACTTTTAGCATCTCCAAAACGGCTTCTTCAACTACTTGTATTTTGTCATCTGTTTCTGAGATTCGGAGTTCGGCATCATCAATTCTCTTGTTAGTAGTTTTATTGTCTTCTTTAATATCTCGGAGAGAGACCTTGTTTTCACGCCAAAAGTCCCTCAGTTCCTGGAGTATGGTCTGCAGGTTAGCCATTTCGTTAGCTTGTTGCGGAGCTAGCCCCTCCTGCTCCTGGAGTTCGCCGTCACCTTCCTCGTCTGCAGAATTTTTGTTTGCTAGAGAGAACTGTTCTTTAGCATGCACGGCAGTTTTTCATCTTCCCCCTCTCATATCCTCAACGCCTTATTCATATTTCGCGATTTTCAATCAATTTAAAGTGCAAAAAGACAGCGTTTTAGACGTAGGGTCAGGGAGCTCTTAAGTTACACTGTTACCCTCATGGCCGCTCAACCGGAAGTCATCAACCTTTCTGCAAATTTGACCAATATAAATACTATCCCCCGCGAGTTTCACCAACTATAGAAGTCCCCCGTGAAAACGGTGAGCCATACGTCACCAAAGTTTGGTGACCATTGACCAAACTTGATTCCATGCAGATGCAGACATGTCTGACACATAAACATTGTACATTTACCTACAAAAAGGACCGTGCTAGGCAATCCCTGTTGGGCCGATGTTCTGCACGGAAGCAGAGGTAAACTGTTTTGAACCCCGTGCAGTGTTCGACATCGATCTACCTCAAAACACACCAGGAGAATGACTGAAACACACGGACAACATACAAGACAAATCACAGTGACAAGTGTGTGTGTGTATTAATGAAAATAGTTAGGAATAAAAAGTTTCAAAATGTTTGAAGAAGTTTAAAAGCTTAAGGCAAAATATTAATTTGGATATGTAATGAAATCAGATGTGTGTGAGAGAGAGAGACGTTGTACCTGAGCCTTGACTGACTTTATTGACCTGACCTGGAAAGTGATTGAGTGAGGCTGTGAGGGCTCCAATGGTTAAATACAAATGGGACAGCACTTTGCAACTTCTCTGTTACCATGACTACATGATGTAGCAAAAGCTTATTTTATGTTTTTTTACTTTACTCACTCAGCCATGGCGCTTAAAAAAAGCTCAACTCAATATAGGCATATATATAAATGTATTCGTTGTGGGATAAATAAAGGTTTATCTTATCTTATAAATATAATGAGACTAATATGCTGTCTGTCTCTCTTGTTCACGTTTATAGTTCACATTGTCGTTCAGGCAGTTTATGAGATTGTCATTAAAGTACACCTGACAGCAGTCCCAGCTATGAAGACCACATTTCTAACTTTTGTAAACAATCTTCTAGTATTATAGACTGATAGAGTGGTGGATTTTAACATCAGTTTGATTTTTGTTCACTGTGTCCTGCAGCTGTTGGTGAGTAAAGAAGAGCTTCCTCCTGAGCAGTAGGAGTGGAGCCACATTCTGGACCAGGAGGACCCTGAGCCCCCACACATCAGAAGAACAGGAGAACCTGTGGATCAGTCAGGAGGAAGAACAGCTTCAAGGACTGGAGGAGGCTGATACCACCATGTTCCCATTCAGTCCTGTCTCTGTAAAGAGTGAAGATGATGAAGAGAAACCTCAGTCCTCACAGCTTCATCAGAGACAAACTGAACAGATGGAAACAGGAGTTGATGGAGAGGACTGTGGAGGAGCAGAACCAGAGAGGGACTCAGATCCAGAGAGATATTTACAACCAGAGACAGAGGTCAAGATTGAAGAATCTTCAGAACCAGAGACTGATGACAGTGATGATTGGACAGAGAGGATAGATAATCAGCCAGGGATAAACTCCACCAAGAGACTGAAGTCTGATAATAAATCACATAGCTGCTCTGAGTGTAGTAAATATTTTAAAAATAAAAGGAATCTTACCAGACACATGAGAATTCACACAGGAGAGAAACCCTTCAGCTGCTCTTTTTGCAGTAAAGGATTTAACCAAGAAGGGCATCTGTCCAAACACATGCCGGTTCACACAGGACAGAAACCTTTTATCTGCACTTTCTGCAGTAAAACATTTAAACATAATTCAAGCCTGACGCTTCACATAACACATCATAGAGGGGATAAACCCTTCAGCTGCTCTGTTTGTGCCCAAGGATTCTCTTGGCGTACACAGTTAAGAAGACACAAGTGTGTTGAAGCTTTGGAGCGTCTTCAAAACCAAACTGAGGAGAACAGAGAGGCAGAAACAGGAGCTGATGGAGAGGACTGTGGAGGAGCAGAACCAGAGAGGGACTCAGATCCAGAGAGACATTTACAACCAGAGATTGAGGTCAAGACTGAAGACTCTTCTGAACCTGAGACTGATGACAGGGATAATGATTGGAAGGAGCCCAGAGAACATCAGTCAGGTTTAGACTCTGTGGGATACTTGAAAAAGAGACTGAAGATTGATAAGAAATCAAATAGCTGCAATGAGTGTGGTAAAATATTTAAAAATAAACGGGATCTGACCCAACACATTAGGATTCACACTAGAGAGAAACCCTTCAGCTGCTCTGACTGTGGTAGAAGATTCAACTATAAGCCTACACTTAAATTTCACACTGCACATCACAGAGGGGATAAACCCTTCAGCTGCTCTGTTTGTGACAGAAGATTCTGTTGGCCCTCTCAGTTAAAATCACACAAGTGTGTTGGAGGTCAGGCTCCAGAGCTTCATCAAAACCAAACTGAGGAGAAAAGAGATGCAGAAACTGGAGCTGATGGAGAGGACTGTGGAGGACCAGAACCAGAGAGGAACTCGGATCCAGAGAGACATTTACAACCGGAGATTGAGGTCAAGACTGAAGACTCTTCAGAACCCGATGACTGTGTTCACGGTGTTTTTTTGAATGAGACTATAGTACTCCCATCAGATTTACACTCTGAGGAAAATATTAAAGACCAGAGGCCACTGACTGATAAGAAACCACATAGCTGCTCTGATTGTGATAAAACATTCCAAAAAAAATATTATCTGACCAGGCACATAAGAATTCACAGAGGAGATAAACCCTTCAGCTGCTCTGACTGTGATAAAAGGTTTAACCAAAAAGAGCATCTGACCAGGCACATGTTTGTTCACAGTAAAGCAAAACCTTTCATCTGCTCTATTTGCTATAAAAGATTTAACCAAAAGTCTAGTTTGACACGTCATAGAAAACTCCACTGGGGAGAGAAACTCCACTGCTGCAGTGCATGTGGCCAAAATTTTTCCTGGTATTATCAGTTAAAGAAACACAAGTGTGTTGGAGGTCAGGCTTTAGAGTTTAATCAAAACAAAACTGAGGATAAAAGAGAGGCAGAAACAGGAGCTGGTGGAGGAGCAGAACCAGAGAGACGTTTACAACCAGAGATTGAGGTCAAGATTGAAGAATCTTCTGAAGCTGAGACTCAGGACAGTTATGATTGGATGGAAATCAGTGAACATCTTTCAGGTTTAAACTCTGTGAAAAACATTAAAAATAATAGACCCAAGAATGAAAAGAAGTCACATAGCTGCTCTGAGTGTGGTAAAACATTCAAAAAGAATAGAGATCTGACCCAGCATATAAGAATTCACACAGGAGAGAAACCTTTCAGCTGCTCTGACTGTGGTAAAAGGTTTAATCATAAATGGAATTTGACTACCCACATATTAGTTCACACAGGAGAAAAACCCTTTAACTGTTCTGTTTGCAGTAAAAGATTTAAACATAAGTCTAGTCTGACACTTCACATGGCACATCACAGAGGAGAGAAACCCTACAGCTGCTGCATCTGTATCCAAAGTTTTTCATGGCTTAAACAGTTAAAGACACACAAGTGTGTTGGAGGTCAAGTGTCAGTGTTTCATCAAAACCAAACTGAGGAGAAAAGAGAGGCAGAAATAGGAGTTGATGGAGAGGACTGTGGAGGAGCAGAACCAGAGAGGGACTCAGATCCAGAGAGACATTTACAACCAGAGACTGAGGTCAAGATTGAAGACTCTTGGCGAGCTGGTTTAGCTCAGTTGGAAGAGCAGGTCCCCCTTGTACAGAGGTCACAGTCCCTAATGCAAGTTCAACTCCCAGTTCTGATGCTATTTGGTGCCTGTCATCCCCCAATCTCTGTCCCAACAGTTCCCGTATCCCTCAAGCTGTCCCATCTAACAATGGCAAGAAGTCCAAAATTTAAAAAAAGTGAAAAGACTGAAGATTCTACTGAACCAGGGAGTGAAAACAGTGGTAATTGGCAAGAGACAGCTGGATATCAGTCAGGTGTAAACTCTGTGAAATGCATTACAAATAAGAGACTGAAGACTCATAAAAAATCGCATAGCTGCTCTGAGTGCCAAAAAACATTCAAAACAAGACAAGATCTGACCAGACACATTCAAATTCATACAGGAGAGAAACCCTTCAGCTGCTCTATTTGCGGTAAAAGATTTTACCAAAAATGGAATCTGACCTCACACATGCTAGTTCACACAGGAGAAAAACCCTTTAGCTGCTCTGTTTGCAGTAAAAGATTTATCTTAAAAGGAAATCTTACCAAACACATGATTATTCACACAGGGGAGAAACCCTTTAGCTGTTCTGAGTGTGGTAAAAGATTTTACCAACAAGGAAATCTGACTTCACACATGCTTATTCATATGGGAGTGAAACCCTTCAGCTGCTCTGAGTGTGGGAAAGAATTTCGAGGGAAAGGGAATCTGAACAGACACATTAAAGCTCACACTGGGGAGAAAGCCTGACTTGTCACAGAGGAGAGAAACCCTGCAGGTGTATTCATGACCAAAGATTCTCTTGGCCAAGTGTTATATAAAAAAGTGGAGCTGATCGAGAGGACTTTGGTGGACCAGAACAAGCCTTGAACTCGGATCTAGAGAGACATTTACAACCAGAGACTGAGGTCAAGATGCAACACTTCAACGCAACCCTCAGCTGCTCTGAGAATGGTAATAAACATAGCTGGAGTTCCCATCTGAAGAGACACAAAAACTTACACAGGAGAGAAACCATTTAGTGTCTGTTTGCTGGGAACAATTACTTTAATATACAATACTTAAATAAAGATTAATTTTCATTCATTTCCTTTCTACTACCAATCGTTATAACTAGTAATTAGTACTAGTTGGTATTGGTTTCAAAATATATTATAGTAGCAGAAAAACTTTGATCACTGATTGTATTAACTGTAGCTAATTTCACACTCTGCCAGAACCACAGTGTTTCTGGCAGAAACACTCGTTGCACAATAACTTAGATGACATCTGTTATTTTTATTTTTATTTATTTTGGGCTTTTCGTGCCTTTAAATGCAGAGAGAGGACGGTGGATAGAGTTGGAAACCAGGGAGAGAGAGCGGGGAATGACATGCAGAAAGGGGCCACGGGTGGAGGCGAACCCGGGCCTACCGCTCGAGACGAGAGTCTCAATACATGGGACGCACGCCCTAACCATTGCACCACCAGCGCCCCCCGACATCCATTATTTTTAAATAATAAATATTATGGTATCAGATCACATATCGAATGTTTGATGGTTTTGTATTATTTCAGGACTCATGACTTTACTCAGACACAACAATTGAACTCGCTCTCAAGCATTCGTAAGATGGGGCATGACAACTGACTTATTACAGGATATACACCGTGTTATTGTTTTTGTTTGTATTCAAAGCCTTGATCATTTTTCCAGTTTCGAGCAAAAGCTGACACGTGTGTTCACCTGCTTGATCGTTCAAAAGCATCTAGTCCCGCAATTTGTGTGTCACATTGATTCCAGTAATATTACCATGGGGTGTGGGAATGGCATACCGTTTTTATCAGTAGTGGGCTTGTTTTCAGATATGTTTATTAGTCATCTGCTAACTGCTCATTCTTCTAAATCCTAACCTCCACCAGAGCGGTGTTGAACATTTTGTTTATGATGATAAAAGTTCATCAGTCCTCTCTGGAGCGTTTCCTATGGATAGAAGTTTATGTCAACGGAAAGTGAATTTGAGTTTTCTATATGTGTATTTGAATTGCTCAACAGGCAATTGAATACACTTTTTTTTGAAACTATAGTCTTTTTTTCTCGCCCAAATACAATTCTCCAGATTCAGTGCACTTGACAAAGCCAACTTGACAAATTCCATTTCAACATTTTTGTGAACACGTACAGCTGGTTGGGCAGCGCGATGAAGGGCAGATTTACAGCACTCCTTTCTGACTAATCTACACCTTTTATTTGACATTGTGACTACATGGAGCCATATATGAATATTTCAAAAACATTTCTTTATTTCCATCATGGAAGAATGAATTACCATGGATTTCATGTTGCTAACTGTGAATGTTTAACTATGATGTGGGGGTTTAAAGTTATTTTTGGGCTTTTTGTCTCTATTGGATAGTGAAGCTGAAGGGAGAAAGGGAATTTTGGAAGCATGTATGCAGTAAAGGGCCGAGGTCTACAGCCTCTGTACATGGGGCGTGTGTCATAACTGTTAGGTCATCAGAGCTGTTGTAATGTTAGGCTAAATTAGCCTACTAGCTTGTGAAGATACAAAGAGTTTAAGGAGACACTTCACCCGTTGAAACATGAATCTGTATTGACATTGGGTCATATATGTAGTAGAAATGTGAAATACATTTTGAAGTTGGTGCCTTCTTGACAGAGAAAGGCAGAAAGTGTCTTTTTGGCTCATGTGGATCAAAGACACCAAATCCCAGAATGCACAGCACCGCAGGCCACTCCCACTGAAGATAGGTAACAGACATATTTACTTCAACACATAAGGCCGTTTCCTCAACTGATTGCGAAATTTCTTCCAGAAGGAATTGGTATCTTGTAAATTCCTGACAGAAAACAGACTCTATCCCTGCATCTCAGTTCTCTTAAATGCTGTCTCCTCGGTCCTCGCTCCTCGGCCGAACTGGAAGTAGTTCTAGACCCGTCATGTTAAGGAACGTCCCAGGGTGCGTTCAAATTGTCATTTTTGTTTAGGAAGGTTCCTAACTGAGTGAAATGAAACATTTAAGTGGCGTCCATGATAAGAGCCGTTCGAATTCTCTAAAAGCTAAGGAAAGGTGGGTCAATGCTTCCTTTATAACCTCCTTTAGCTTAGGATACACTGGGCCATCCTTTACCAAAGGAGATGAGTTATGACGCCCCACAATTCCTTGCAGCCACAACATTTAAAGCGAGTCGCGCATCCGACCGTTCACTTCCTCGTGGTGATTAGGATTATTTCACCGGTAAGAAGGCACAGGGGAAAGTTTTTTAGATTATCTTTTTGTAGTCCATCTTCTGAACATTGTAGTTTCAACACGGCAGACCCACGTCATTAACCTCCGCCGGCCCGTCGCATTTAGTTGCCTAGTGGAAATGTGTTCGGATTGTCAGAGCAACGAGATCTTGGCCCTTTCCAAATTGTCACAGTTTAGTGATGTGTAGTTCGTGAACGATTCGTTCAAAACAAACGAATCATCTGGGTGAACGAACTGAACTGAATCACTTACTGAAAAGAGTCGTTCATTTCTCAACTTCAGTTGCGCTCTCCTCTTTCCCGTCTCATGTCTCTCTCTCTCTAGACCGCGAGAGTCGCTCAAAGCCCGCCCTCCCTCTCCCTTTCATGTCAGTGATAAGTACTGACTGAACCAACAGGACGGAGTCGGTCGGGAGCTCTGTGTTGCTAAAGCCTGCCCCTACTTCTCCCTCTCATGTCTCGAAAATTGAGGAAGTAGCAAATATATTATTGCTTTTTATAGCTGCTGACAGTTTGCAAATGGCTTTTATATCCAACTCAATTTCACTCAGCTGACTGTTTTAACATCCACTAACGATCGTGTTTCAGTCAGTACTGTGTGTGTGTGTGTGTGTGTGTGTGTGTGTGTGTGTGTGTGTGTGTGTGTGTGTGTGTGTGTGTGTGTGTGTGTGTGTGTGTGTGTGTGTGTGTGTGTGTGTGTGTGTGTGTGTGTGTGTGTGTGTGTGTGTGTGTGTGTGTGTGTGTGTGTGTGTGTGTGTGTGTGTGTGTGTGTGTGTGTGTGTGTGTGTGTGTGTGTGTGTGTGACTGAGGCTGGTGACTCGCAGTCACTCGCAGTTCACTGAACAAACTGAGAGGAAGAGAGTGACTCGGAGGCAGAGCTCTCATTCAGTTCGTTCACAAGAACTGCTTTTCCCATCACTATTACAGTTCAGTAGGCAGTACTTTTCAGTAGAGAGTTTCAGTATACTGAACTTTCGTGGTCATTCAGTATGCATTTTTTGGGTCCACCTCAGTATACTGAACATTTCAGTATGGATACTAACTTCCAGGTTTTATGCAGTATGGATCGGATGCGTGCGTTCAGGAAATGAATTGTATTTTACCACCCACAATGCTGTGAAAAATTAAACGTAAATCGTCACGTTCAAATCAAAACAAACGAACGTGGATTAATTGAATACATTTCCGACTGAAATCGCTACTTTTAATTAACAACAGAAAATAAAACAAATGTCTGCATTATTCTAAAACCTTTCCCCCTCTATCTAATGATTTCACTATTTTAATGCGTCTTTATTGGTTTATTTTACTTTATAGTCTGTATATTACTGTCTTTCATTTGTACTTTCCTTTATGTAGGCTACTGTATGTTATTTAGTTATTTAATCTTTTACTTGATTTACATTGTGATGTTGTTTTTTGTTTACCTGACTGTATATGAGCATTTCTCTTCTTGAATAAAGCTAAACAAAAAAAAAGAAAAAACGGGTGGATGAGGCCGGTTCGGGAAACGTAAATGACGCCACTTCCTTACTGAATGAATCAGACGAAGTAGGAACAAATATCTGCCTTCTGTGCGCGCCTACTGAATAGTAGGTTCTAAACAGTATACAGCACAGATAGTAGGTACTGCCTACTGTCTACTGACAGATTGAGTAGGTACTTGGCAATTCAGATACAGCCCACCTTTCCCTGTAGACTGTAAAAATAATGGACGGGACAAGCTCCCCGGTGGAGTGAAGCTTTTATTTTTAGAGCTCCCCCTGCTAACTGGCTGCAGTATAGGTCATTAACCCCGCCTCCTCAATGATAATAGATGGGATGTGGGTCAAACTGTGAAGCTAAAATACTCGTCACATAATTTTTTTCCAAACCTAAACTCTGCTGTGATCATTAGTTATTATCACCCTACATTGTGTTCAAGTGCTCATTTTTCTGTGAAGTTTGTTTTAAATAAGTTATTTGAGTTTGAAAAACAGGATTTTACGTCATATTTGACGATGATTGACAGCCGCCGATCTTGCGTAGCTGTCTTTGTGAATAGAAAAGTTACGAAGTGAAGGAAAGCTGAGACGCCATTGAACATTTCCACTCTGTCTCTCTTGGACTGACAGAATGAGTTGTTCTGCTGGTAAACACATCTAACCAACCTGTGGGATTTAAGGATATCTGTGTTAAAGATAAAGATAAACTTTATTGATCCCCCGTGGGGGAAATTTGTGCATTACAGCAGCTCCAGAAAACAGGAAATGGGAATATAATTATTAAAAATAAAAACAGAAGTTAAAAATCAAATCAAACATATTTACATCAGTTAAATAAAAAAATACAATCATGGAAAATTACACAGTAACTACATTGGAAAGAGTTATTGTTATTAAAAAAAACACATTGTGTAGCATTATTGATATGAGTCATGAGGTGGTGATGCTGTTAAAGAGTCTGATTAAACAGTCTTGACGGCAGATGGGATGAACGACCTGCGGTAGCGCTCTGTCTTGCAGGGTGGGTGTCTGAGTCTGCTGCTGAAAGAGCTGCTCAGGGCCCCCACAGTGTCATGCAGGGGGTGAGAGGGGTTAACTTGGTAAGTTGAAATGTTTGGCAATTGTTTGGCAATTCCATCTGAACGACCAGCTTATCCTGTGGATATTGGACTTTCTGACCAACAGATCACAGAGAGTTCTAGTCAACAACACCTTCTCCAACCTTCAACACACCTCAACTGGCTCCCCTCAGGGCTGCGTGCTCTCACCTCACAGCCAAACTGTCACCTGGTGAAATACGCAGACGACACAGTTCTCCTGTCTCTGCTGTCAGGCCCCTCTCAGCACCATGGACCAGTTCTTCAGGAGTTTGTGGAGTGGTATGACAGCTCCTGCCTCAAACTGAATGTGAGCAAGACCAAAGACATGGTGGTGACCTTCTCCAACAAGCAGAGGGAACTGGCTGCATCGGCAATCACCACAATCCATGGGAATCCTGTCGAACTAGCAGAGGAGTATAAGTACCTGGGTACCATCTTCGACTGCCTGCTGAAATTCGCCTCCAACACCGAGGAGATTCTCAGGAAATGTCAGCAGCGGAAATACCTCCTAAGGAAGCTCAATTCCTTTGGAGTCAGTAAGAACATTCTTCTGACCTTCTACTACTCCTTCATTGAGAGCATTATTACATTTTCTATAACCTGCTGGTTCCACTCCACCACCTTCCAGAACAGAAACCGCCTGCAGAGCACGGTCACAGTCTGCTCTAAGATCATCGGACTACCTGTAAGGACTTTGACATCGATCTATGAGCAACAGACAATCAGGCTAGCAGGTCAGATTATGCAGGACCCATCACACGCTCTCTTCCCAGCGTTTGAGTGGCTCCCCTCAGGACGCCAGCTTCGCTGTCCCTGCTGCAGGACACAGAGGAGTAGAGCAACCTTTGTTCCCAGGGATGTCCAGCTCCTCAACTCCTATGTTGATGATATGATACGACCGCCAGGCAATTTTAGTTGTAGGTAAATCAAACAGTTTCAGTCCGGTAGATGCGACTACTCTGGACCTTCTACGTAGCCTCGGAATACTACGCCGGCTACATCCAGCGGCCTGTGAAGCAGCGGAGCCTCGTACCAGCGGAGTCCGCCAGCGGAGGAGACGGAAGCGGTGTGACCGGAAGCAAAAACGGGGGTGCCGAGCGGGGCTAACAACCAAGCTAAAAGCTAACCCGCACAGAACGCCGCTTCCTTCCATCATGCTTTCTAATGTCCGCTCCCTGGAGAACAAACTGGACTACCTGAAGCTGGATTTAACTGCAAAACGGGAGATGAGAGACTGCTGCGCCATATTTCTCACAGAAACGTGGCTGAAACCATCCGTTCCAGATGAGGCAGTTAGCATTGAGGGGCTAACATTATTTCGGTCGGATAGGAGCAGCTCTCTCACTGGTAAATCCCGAGGCGGCGGTGTTTGCATATACACCAACAACAACTGGTGCAACAACGGTGAGATAGTCTCAAGTCACTGCTCTCCTGATGTAGAACTACTGACTATAAAATGCAGGCCCTTTTATTTACCCCGGGAATTCACTGTTATGATCTTCACAGCAGTGTACATTCCTCCCAGTGCAAACACCAGAGAAGCCCTGACCGCTCCATCAGTGAACTGCAATCTACACATCCAGAGGGAGTTTTCATTGTGGCAGGGGACTTTAATCAGGCCAACATGAAAACTGTGTTTCCTCATTTCCATCAATATGTGGATTTTGCAACCAGGGGTGGGAGCACGCTGGACCTGGCCTACAGCAACATCAAGAAGGCATTCAAGGCTGCACCCCGCCCCCACCTTGGCTCCTCAGACCATCTCTCTGTGATGCTAATTCCTGCATACAAGCCCCTGCTGATCAGGAAAAAACCCACAGTGAAGCAGGTGAGGGCCTGGCCTGAGGGAGCTATGGAAGCATTACAGGACTGCTTTGAATGCACGGACTGGTACATGTTCAAGGCGGCTGCTACGGACAATCACCAGACGTGTGTGGAGGAGTATGCCGAGTCTGTGTCTGCATACATTCAGAAGTGCATGGAGGATGTTAGTGTGATCAAGAACGTCTCCACACGGGCCAACGAGAAACCCTGGATGACTAGTGAGGTACGTGCAATGCTGAAAGCCCGGAACGACGCTTTTAAATCTGGCGACATGGTGGCACTAAAAACAGCCAGAGCCAACCTGAACCGTGCCATAAAGGTTGCAAAGCGTGCTCACAGTCTGAAAGTGCAGGACTTCTTCGAGGACCCCACGAACACCAGATGAATGTGGCAGGGCATCCAAGTCATCACAGACTATAAAGCTACTCCTCCCCCCTGTGACAACAACATCAACGACCTCAACGACCTCAACAACTACTTTGCGAGGTTTGAGGCACTCAACACCACTCCAGCGAGGAAATCTATTCCTCACTCTATTGCTCACGCAGCCAATCAGCCTGGACACAGCTGATGTCCGGAGAACCCTGAGGAGAGTGAACACCCGGAAAGCAGCGGGCCCTGACGACATACCGGGACGGGTGCTGAAGGAATGTGCTGACCAGCTGGCTGGGGTTCTCACAGACATCTTCAACACCTCGCTGATCCAGGCTGTGGTACCTTCATGTTTAAAGACTGCTACAATTATACCAGTGCCTAAAAAATCCACAATCTCCTCGCTCAATGATTACCGCCCTGTAGCACTAACCCCCATCATGATGAAGTGCTTTGAGAGGCTGGTAAAGGACCACATTGTCTCCAGACTTCCCCCCACATTCGACCCGTACCAGTTTGCTTACCGCCCAAACCGCTCCACAGAGGATGCCATCTCCTCTGCACTCCACCTGGGCTTACAACATCTGGAAGAGAAGGACACACATGTGCGGATGTTGTTTCTGGACTTCAGCTCAGCGTTCAATACAATCATCCCGCAGCATCTGGTGAGCAAACTGGCCCCCCTTGGTTTCAGCACCTCCCTATGTAACTGGCTGCTTGACTTCCTCACAAACAGACCCCAGTCTGTGCGGGTGGGCAACAACACCTCCAGTGTCATCTCCCTGAGCACCGGCTCCCCTCAGGGCTGCGTCCTGAGTCCGCTGCTGTTCACCCTGATGACCCATGACTGCTGTGCCAGGTCCACTACTAACCACATCATGAAGTTTGCAGACGACACAACAGTAGTGGGCCTCATCCGTGACAACAACGACATGGACTACAGAGAGGAGGTGAAACATCTGGTTGACTGGTGCAGAACCAACAACCTGACCCTGAACGTTGATAAAACCAAAGAGATCATCGTCGACTTCAGGAGGCGCAAGCCCAGCCACACACCACTCCTCATCAATGGCACAGCAGTGGAGAGAGTTAGCAGCACAAAGTTCCTGGGGGTGCAGATAACAGACACTCTGACCTGGTCCCTTCACACCGGCGCTCTTGTGAAAAAAGCGCAGCAGCGCATGCACTTTCTGCGTCGGATGAAGAGAGCACACCTCCCTCCTCCTATTCTCACCACCTTCTACAGAGGCACTATAGAGAGCATTATAACAAACTGCATCTCTGTCTGGTCCGGAGCCTGCAGTGCCTCTGACTGGAAGTCCCTGCAGAGAGTGGTGAGGACGGCGGAAAAGATCATTGGGACTCCACTTCCTCCCATTCAGGAGATCGCAAAGATCCGCTGTCTGACCAGGGCTCAGAAAATCAGCAGAGACACCTCCCACCCCCACCAAGGACTGTTTTCGCTGCTGGACTCTGGAAAGAGGTTCCGCAGCCTCCGAAGCAGAACTTCCAGGTTCTGTAACAGCTTCTTCCCACAGGCCATAAGACTTTTGAACAGGAAAAAATAATCCCTCGATTCCCCCTCAAACCCCCACACAGGACTACCTCACTGGACTGTAAAACACAATATAACGTGCAATATATTTATCTGTATAGTATTTTTACTCATAGTTTTTCTTTTTATATCTATTTATATCTGCACCTTATTTTTATTTTTTATATGTAAATACATGCTGCTGTTTTTATCCTGCACTACAACGGGCCAAATGCAACAAAATTTCGTTCTTATCTGCACTGTAAAGTACAAGTTTGAATGACAATAAAGAAAGTCTAAGTTTATCTGGACTCATGCACTACATCACTTTATTCTATCCTTTCTATTTCAGTATTCATACAGTTCTGGTTACTTTATTCCTGTTGTTTCTTATCCATCATTGCACTACGGTCACTTTATTTATCTCATTTTTACCTTTACAGCTATGGTCACTTTATTTATCTCATTTTTACCTTTACAGTTATATTGTATATATTAGTTCTGTTGTTCCATTATTCACCATGCACCTTAACTTATCATTTAGTATTTGCCTACTTGCACATAGCTCTGTATATATATATTTATTTCTCGTTTACTGCATATGGTTCTGTTTACATCTGGTCACTACTGCACATAGTTATGGTTACATCTGTTAGTCCGATCACTGTCCACTTATATCTACTCTTTTATATTTTGTATTTTTAAGTTAAGTTTAAGCTTTAAGTTGTATTTAAATTGACACTTTATATTTAGGTTAAAATGTTTCGTTTACTTGCACTGTTGTTAATTTACTGCTCTGTGTGCCTTTGAATTGCCCCCCAGGGACAAATAAAGTTTTTTTGAATTGAATTGAATGTTTGTTTAATGTGCTGTTCGGGGGTAATGTCGTTAGCTAGCTAGCTAACACTGAAGTAGGCTAACGGAGCTAACATTATGGTGGCAATAATATGTTACTGATAGCTGGCTGTGACGGACATTATTTATCTTTTTATTTCAGTTAAGAATCGGAGGGGGAATCCTGATAAACTATGCTGGCTGTGCTTCATGATACTATAACTTTACTGTGCTCGAGATTCATATTAATGAACGATCAGATCCGTAGTCAAATTCAGCATATAGTTGCACATCACCGACAATAACTTTACTTTATGGTCTGTTAAAATAAAATATATATGTATTTATATATATATATCCGGTTAATCTGAATTGGAAATCGACGTATCAAAAGACTTTTTCATATTTTTTCCTGTTGGATCCTCTTGGAGCTTCTGAGACAACGGCTGAACCGACATACAATCTCCATCCCGGCTGCATACTCCGACCAAGTTGTTAAGGCATCTAATCTGGCCCGTGGACCTCTCTGGGCCTGAAAAGAACCGCTTGCCAGAGACTGAAACGTGGGACCAGCCAGTGGAGTTCAATTGAACACATCTCACAGTAAGACTGTTGGTGGCAAGGGGTGTTGGAAGATTAAGTCTTGAGTCGTGTCTGTTCAGAGCCCTCCTTTAAATCCAAATAGAATCCCAAAATTCCTTTATCAACTTTTTCTTTTTGACCATTTTCTGATCAAGTCATTCAAACAATACTGCGTCTTATCCCATTACTAAATATATAATGTCACAATACATTATAATTGCATTATCCTGATCATAATAATCATATTCTTTATCTGTTTCATCTATACATTATTGTTTACCCTTTTTATATTATATTTTACACATAAAATTCAGGACTTTGTCTGTGTGTTTTCTTGTTTAAAATTTCCAGAACTTACTTCTTTCAAGATATGAAACTGACTGATTAATTAACTTAACTTTTAACTTTTAATACGAGGTTAAATAAAGATATAACATCTTAATAATTGTAATTACGCTACATGATCAAGGTGAGTTTTAGCAGGGCGAGTTGGGAAATTAGGAAATTTCTTTCTCACAAAATCTCTCACCTGCAGAAAATGAAAGAAGTGGTAGCGCAGGATATTACATTTTTCTGACAGTTGGGAGAAGCTGACAAAGACACTATTTATGTATAAATGCTCAAGATTCTGTACACCCCAGACACACCAACTTTTAAAAGAAGAGGAGTGAATAGAGGGATGAAATAAGGGGTTACCCGAGATTGGGGAGAAAAGAGAGATGCTCTGCAGATCAAAGGCAAGTTTAAATCGTCTTAAAATCTTTAAGGAATGCCATACAAGCATGTTTTGCTTGGGAACAGAGATGGGAAGAGGAAGTGATGCCCCTAAGAGAGCCAACAGAGAATAGGGACGGCAAAGGGAAGCCTCAACATTGACCCACGCAGAGCAGTTCACATTATCAGAGGGAAGAAGCCAAGAAGACATGCTACTTAGGTTGGCTGCCCAATAATATAGTAGGAAGCTGGGGGAGGAAAGACCCCCAAGGCGTTTTGGCCTCTCAAGAAACTCTTTTCATATCCTTGCTGGTTTCCCACCCCAAATGAAGCCAGTAATTAGTTGTTGTAGAGTTCTAAAGAATGAACGAGAAATAAAAATGGGGAGACACTGAAATAAATAGAGAAATTTAGGGAGGGTATTCATTTTCACTGAATTAAGCTTGCCAATCAAAGAGTGCGGGAAAGCAGCCCAACATGCAAAGTCTGATTTGCAGCGCTCAAGGAGAGGAGCAAAATTTGCTTGATAAAGTTTAGAGTAAGACCGAGTAATAGTCACACCAAGGTATTTGAAGGCATCCTTCACAATCTTGAAGAGTATATTTATTTGGGGGGAGGAGAGGAGAGTTAAGGGCAAATATTCACTTTTATGTAAATTGAGCTTGTAACCCGAAATAGCTCCAAAAGCATCGAGCAAAGAAAAGACATGAGGGAGGGTGGTGTCGGGGTTTGTAATAAAAAGGAGGAGGTCATCTGCGTAGAGAGAGACTCTATGCGTCTGACCACCCCGGAAAATTCCCTCTATCTTATCATTCTGTCTTATGGCTATAGCGAGAGGCTTGATAGCAATCGCAAACGCAAAGAGTGGGCTCAGAGGACAACCCTACCTTGTGCCCCTGCATAGGTGGAAATGATCTGATACTAGATGGTTAGTGAGAACGGACGCCATGGGTGATGTGTATAACAGCTTGATCCACGAGATGAAATTAGGGCCAAAGCCGAACTTCTCTAAGGCAAAGAAAAGGTAATCCCACTCAACGCGGTCAAAAGCTTTTTCCGCATCGAGA